>NW_010399250.1:0-3184 GCF_000710305.1 Buceros rhinoceros silvestris | reverse complement strand
AACAACAAAACCCCCCCCCCCCCCCCCCCCCCAGCAATTTATTTCAAAATTAGTATGCACAGTTTGATTCTGGCTTGTGTCAGGCACACAGCTCCAGGAGAGCTCCCTCCCTGACTGGATGCTCTCCAGATGGTTGAGTTAGCATTACGTTTTATGGGATCTCATATGCTGTAAATCTCTGGAGTCTGAGCACAGCGCTAGCACTGCTTCTAGTTCTGGACTCTGAGGCACGTTCTCCCCAGGTGCACAGCTCACATCTGAAACCCTTCTGTGAAGTCAGGACCCTGTAGCTCAGTGCCTAGGCACAGAACTCCATGTGGGCTGCCCTGCCGCGGAAAGGAAAGCATGTGTCATGTAGCACAGCATCAAAAGTCACATCAGCGCACTGTAATTTCATAATATGTCAATTTTATAGTGTGATATCAGCTGGAGACCACAAATGGTGCATAGAAACATATCCCAAATTACCACAGCTTGTAGGAAAACATTTGACAGCTTGATTATAATACATGATTATAGGCTAGAGCAGGCTTCGAAACTTAGAGCCCTGACCTGAAGATGAAAAAAACCCCAAACCTTAGATTTTTAACGAACTTAATTTAAAGACTGTGAGATCTGTTGCATAGATTTGAATTCTCCCAGTGAATAGAAACAACGTGAATGGAATAATCACTCTCATTTATCCCAGTTCAGCAGAAGCTACTTTCCCTCTGTTCACAGTAAAGAAAGGAACTTCTTTGGAATAGCTAAATATATTTGCATCCTGAAAATGATCAGTAGAGATCTGCAAATCCTCCATGGGCCTGAAGCTTTCATTCAGTGGCGCTGTGGACAAGATCTTCCCTTATAGCACAGAAAATAGAGGGAAATAGAAGATTTCTTCTTCTCAGGTCTTGAGAGAATCTCTGTTCATTGGAATATGAACAAATGCTAAAGTTCAGGGAGGGATAATCTGGTTAAATCAGAAAAGATCAGTGAGTAAAGATTTGCCTCTCTCCCAGGTTTTAATCACTATCCTATTAGAAGGAAACCTAGGGCAGGAGCTGCTGGGGGAGACTCTGCAGGCACTGGAGTGGAGGGAGGCAGAGAAGACATCAAGACTTGGCCTCAAGGCATGGCTCCTCCACAAAACAGACCTTTGCTTCCTGTGCACTGGGGTAGAGTTTGTGGAGACCTTTGTCCTTACTGGTGTTATCAGACACATTTCCAATGCCTGCATCTGTGCTGAGACAAATCAGGACCAAGAGAAGATCCCTAGCTCAGAATTCCAGAGGTACAAGCTTGTGTGCACTTTGCTGGGGCCTGTTCTCTTTAACATCTTTATCAATGGTCTGGGTGAGGGGTTTGAGTGCACCCTCAGTAAGTTTGCAGACGACAATTAAGTGGAATGTTGGTCCATGGAAGGGAGGCTCTACAGAGGGATCTGGACAGGCTGGATCCATGGGGCAATGTCAATTGTACGAGGTTCAGTAAAATCAAGTGCCAGGTCCTGCACTTGGGTCACAACAGCTCCCCGCAGTGCTACAGGTTTGGGGAAGAGTGGCTGGAAAGCTGCTCAGTGGAAAAGGACCTGGGGGTGCTGGTTGACAGATGGCTGAAAATGAGCCAGCAGTGTGCCCAGGTGGCCAACAGCATCCTGGCTTGTATTTAAAATAGTGTGGCCAGCAGGAGTAGGGAAGTGATTGTCCCCCTGCACTTGGCACTGGTGAGGCCACACCTTGAGCACTGTGTCCAGTTTTGGGCTCCTCACTACAAGAAGGACATTGAGACGCTGAAGTGTGTCCAGAGAAGGGTAACAAAGTCTGGTGGTCTAGAGCGCAAGTCTTATGAGGAGCAGCTGAGGGAACTGGGGTTGTTTAGTCTGGAGAAAAGGAGGCTGAGGGGAGACCTCATCACTCTCTACAACTACCTGAAAAGAGGTTGTAGCAAAGTGGGTGTCAGTCACCGCTCCCAAGTAACAAGTGATAGAACACGAGGAAGAGGCCTCAAGTTGCACCAGGGGAGATTTAGGTTGAATATTAGGAAAGGTTTCACTCTTGACTGTCTTTCGCGAGAAAGATAGTGCATTGTCCAGCTCTGCTGAGACAGAAACTGAGCTAATCATATGCACAAGCAAGACTTTAGGTGGCGGGACACATTGCTAGCAGCAACCTACGATGGCTAAGGACTCAAGCATTGCAACAGGCTGCCCAGGGAGGTGGTGGAGTCCCCATCCCTGGAAGCATTTAAAAGACGTGTAGATGTAGTGCTTAGGAACATGCTTTAGGGATGCTGCCAGTGCAGCATGAACAGTTGGACTCAATGGTCTTAAATGTCTCTTCCAAAAAAACCAATTCTGTGATTCTGTGACTCTATGATAAATTGCCTAGCAATTAATTCTGAGCTTCCTTCTCAGATTTTCCTCTGATCAGAGTAAATCTTGTGGGTTTTGGTTTTTTTTTTTAGTTCAAAGTTTCTGATGTAATGTAAGAATATGTAGCAGTGATATTCCTACAGCATGGTATTGCTTGAGGTCCTGTGTAACGTAAGTGCATTTAGGGACAAACCCTGCTGGTTTATACAGAGTCAATCTCTGCTTCTGTCTCTTGGTTCTTCCATACTGGCTTTTGGGATCTGTCCCCAGAGTTAATTATTTCCAGAACATAAGCTATAATTGAGAGGGCTAACCAGAGCAGCCCAAAGCAGCAAGAGACCTAAGCACTGGCAGTGTGGAGGATCAGAGCTCCCATGTCCAGGCCTACTACCCGATTTGGCAGAATAGACATGTCCATTGTGCTCATTAGCCTGCATAGCAAACACACGAACAAAAAATTAGATAAGGATTTTAAGAGTTAATCATCAGTTTCACAGCTCATACGAAAATACTCATGACTTCAGACTAAAATAAAAACTTCTTCAGAGATTACCTTTCTGTTAAAGCTTTGCCTATGTGCAAAAATGATGTATATATTTAAACTATTCTTCAAGATTTTATATGTAATGAATGAGAGAAAAAAGTCGCTTCAGGAGCACTATTCATTTCTAGGTGAGACCCAATGGAGACATACTGCATCATGCTGCAAATGATAGAGTCAAACATCTACTTACAATAGATCTCTTACAGTCTTCTCCTTCCTGAATTCTATGAAGCAACAGGCTTTTATGATATAACATTGTCACCGGTTTGGCTGAGGCATTGCCAAAC
>NW_010399249.1:0-1858 GCF_000710305.1 Buceros rhinoceros silvestris | reverse complement strand
CTTCCAGGCAGAGGAAAAGTAAAGTTCTTTCTGTGGCGAGACGGAGAAGGGCGGGGGGGAAACGCCGCGCACTGCACAATTTAACAGCAGGAAAGCTCTGGGCACGAAACAACGGGGAGTTCGGATATTCTCACCCAATTCAGACGGGACTCACGGCAATAATAGTTCAAAGTCCGTAATCCTCAGCGATCTCGGGATGTAGGCCCTCAGCTCTCAGGCCTGGTCATTCGACAGGTCGGGCCAGCAGATTCGCAGGAGCTCTCCCTTCGTAACACAGTCCGGAGTCCAAGAGAGAAGACACTCCCCCAAGCTGCTGCTTTTAAAGGCTCCCAACGTAACATTACGTTCACCTGACCCCTTAACCAATTAAATGAGGAATTATCGTACTACATGGAATAATTCTATTTGTCCATTTCCCAAAACAAGGAAGTTTTAGCTCAAACCAGGACAATCAGTTAAAAGTGTCTTGTACAGAAAATGAAGACAATTTAATCCTATCTTTGCTTCAAAGATACACACAATATTGTGAAAACACATAACCTTACCTCTTCTCCAAGCAGCTGGTCAGCCTATGCCATGGGGAATAATTCCTGTAAATGTGACAATTCCAGAGGGATATGCTAATGTTTCTAGAGCTTTCATTGCAGCTAATGTATCTTACTATTTAGATGAAAGTAACAACTGCAAAGAGGTAGTGACATACTTCAAGGTGCAATACCTTAGCGAACAGAGGATAGTAGAACTTTGCAGTTTTTGGAAAAGGGAAGCAGAACCCTTGTCCAAGGCAACAGAATTACTGAATTTATGTGTCACTCAAAATCATCTTAAAGGTGTATCCTTGACCTCAGAGTGTGCGGCTCTAAGAGAAAAAAAGGAAAACCTGGACTAGGCCCTTAGAAAGGACCTGGAAATATATGGGAAAAGTAGATTGTTGCATGACCTGGGGAACTCGTCCTATGGTCAATACTAGCAGAACTGATTGGAGATGTAACAAACTTCTAACTAAAAGTCAAGCAGCTTTTTTTTTTTTTTAATCATACCCTCAATGTAGATGGGTGTAAAAATATTTCGCGCCCAGAATATTGCAAGGATGCTGTGCCGTCTCCAGGGTACACTGTGTGGGCAACTTCAGACAGACACTGGACCACACGTTTAAAACTAAAGTCATTTACCAGGCAAGTGACACGGGGGTTACTAACTGTTTGTCCAATATAGAAGAAAAGCCTGAATGATTGTGATCATAGTAACAGCAGTCTGCATACAGTCTACTAAATGAATAATTATAAACAGTATATGGAAATAATAAGATAGATTAGAGAACAAATGTTGGTAGAGGGTTGTAAAAATATTTCGCGCCCAGAATATTGCAAGGATGCTGTGCCGTCTCCAGGGTACACTGTGTGGGCAACTTCAGACAGACACTGGACCACACGTTTAAAACTAAAGTCATTTACCAGGCAAGTGACACGGGGGTTACTAACTGTTTGTCCAATATAGAAGAAAAGCCTGAATGATTGTGATCATAGTAACAGCAGTCTGCATACAGTCTACTAAATGAATAATTATAAACAGTATATGGAAATAATAAGATAGATTAGAGAACAAATGTTGAGATCTCTCTAAAAATGAGAGAGAATTAGAGAAATCTCAAAAGAGGGGAAATGTTATGTTACCTTGTAAATACTCGTCTGTACAACAGAGATACGAAAACCTTGGCGGTCTGGAAAAGGAATGAGAAAAATCTAAACTGCAAGTCCATGGTCTGGTAGAGGGACAGAGAAGACAAAACACAAGGGAAAGAACGAGCTAAGCTGTTTGAAGACCGACTGAAACCTGCATAACTCACAACAAACTCTGA
>NW_010399248.1:7072-7997 GCF_000710305.1 Buceros rhinoceros silvestris | reverse complement strand
GGCTGCTCTGCTCCAGCTCTGGCAGGCTGGGAAACTGGGTGCCAACTCCAGAGAGCAACCGGGAACAAGAAGTGCCTGTCGGGTAAAGGGAGAAGATCCCTATTTGTAAATTCAAGGGAGGAAGAAGAGAAAAAGAAAGGGCCTGAACACTACTTCTCACCCAGTTCATAACCTGCTGATGGTGATCAATGAGACAACAGCAAATATCCCACCACCTGCAGCGGGACGCAAGCTAAACCCTTAGATAGTTCTAATGGCCTCGCAACAGCAGGAGATGATGACGTCAGTCGCCCGGTACGCTGTCTCACATGACTTAGACGTGACACAATTCGCTGGTGACAGCTGAGAGCAAGTTCGAGTGCGTGAAGCAGCACAACCCGTAAGACTGAAGAACTGCCCGGCACTAACTGCCGCCACGTGGGTTTTTGGAGGGGGTGTGCCTGTTCATTCCGTTGTGCCACAAAAAAAGTTTAAGCAGTCAATCAATCAGGCAGATTGAATGCACAGGGGAAGCACCTGCAATAATTTGGCGAGAGGTCTGAACACACTGGTCCCCTCTGCTAAATGTCAGGGGTTTTCCCCTCGGAATTAAACAGTATCTGTTCATTTGTCTCTTTAGAATGACGCTATTTTTAATTTCATGATGGTATTAAAATGATTTCTAGGCAATTTGGGTCAGTTCATAACCTTCAATTAGTAAATTACAGGTGAAGACTCTGAATTTCAAAACAATGAGAATGTACAGAAAGAAATACTAAAAAGTGGAGAATTTTTATTTTTCCTCCCTGCTAAGTTTAGAAGTAAAATACAGAAAAAATAAATTGTCCATTTCCAAAATGAAGTTTCACAAAACGTTCAGTTTCTGGAGCAGCCACAACTTGTAGTAATTTTGTCATCTTGTCAAGGCACGCTTCCATCTAGATGG
>NW_010399248.1:0-6886 GCF_000710305.1 Buceros rhinoceros silvestris | reverse complement strand
GCGCCATCTTTACACTCTGGTGGAGATTCACTTTGCAAAGCTTTACTTTGCAAACGTTAGAAACCTCTTCAGCCTGCCACGACACCTACACACGCACTACCCGTGTAGCGTCTGCACGGTCGTGTGTACTGTACACGGAGCCCAGCAGGATTCATCCTACATCTTCAAAGACTTTTCCCAATAAAATCTCAAAACAAATTCCTCTAAATTTTTTAACACATTTCTGTACTGTCCCCTGGGACTGTGGTAAATCTTGGGCACACTGCAACGAATTTCAAAAGAAAAAAAAATCTCTAAGTGCTGTTTATGATGGGAACGCTTCTAAGAACATTTCTCCAAGCAACACTTTGAGAGGCAACGCAAACGTTAGAAACCTCTTCAGCCTGCCACGACACCTACACACGCACTACCCGTGTAGCGTCTGCACGGTCGTGTGTACTGTACACGGAGCCCAGCAGGATTCATCCTACATCTTCAAAGACTTTTCCCAATAAAATCTCAAAACAAATTCCTCTAAATTTTTTAACACATTTCTGTACTGTCCCCTGGGACTGTGGTAAATCTTTTAATGTCGGGCACATTGCAATGAATTTCAAAAGAAAAAAAATCTCTAAGTGCTGTTTATGATGGGAACGCTTTTAAGAACACTTCTCCAAGCAACACTTCGAGAGGCAAGAAAACACATGGTTGACGCACATTTCTCAGCACACAACTTCTTGTGCTTTGACAATCTCAGGAGGCCTTTCTTAGCATTGCAATTGTTTCCTGAGTGTTCACAAACGTTTTAAACCAACTGGGCTGCAAAAGAAAGACCCTTTGGCTGGTGTTTCCTCTGTTCTTCCATTTACCCTACAGACTGAAATACAAAGAGGAGGATTAATCTCATCTTGTTCAACTTCGGCTCCTTTCACCTTGTTCACCTAGACTAAACCAGGTAGCTTGACTGAAGAGGAAACCTCTGAAGAAAGAGGCACATCTGGAAAGGTGAGTTAATGCACATTAATGCACAGGAAATCAAAAGAGGAAAAGGGGCAAAAGACGACGATGACTCTTTTTGCAGCAGTGCCAGTGTCAGTGGCCACCTTGGGCTTCTTTAGAGAGTTAAGAGTGTGACCTCCACAGTAATAAACTGCTTGCCTGATCTTCCATCACTACTGTGCAGCTCCGATAGCTAGTTAAGTTTACGTCAGACAAGTTACAAGACAATCTAAGATTCGCATTGGAGAGATGTGGAAGACTTTTATCTACTCTTCAGCTGGCTGTGTGTGGAGAACATGCTTTTATTTTCATGGGAGAAGAAACGGACCTTCCTTTAGTCACATAAACCCACTCATTTCCGGCCCCACTGAAAATTGGGGTGGGTTTTCCTACAGATGCAGCGTGACCCAAGGAAAACCAGTCTAGAAATCCCTGTGCTGAAGATGTCGATGACTGCCTGCCAGGGCTTCAGTGCCGCAGGGTAACGCCAGGAAAAACGTTTGGTCAGAAGTAAATCTTCAGTACCCCATCTCTGTAAACCACTATGCCTCGGACTCAAGACCATCAGGAGCTTCAGTTTCCTTTATATAAACTAAGTGTTTTTAGATCATAGTCAATTATAACAATTTGTTAAATGGTTTGTAAACCAGCTCTGGTTCTAAAAAGACCCCGTGGCTTTGTTGGTCAGGTATTTTCAAAAGAACCAATCAGCTGTTTACTAAGTCTTTAGAAATTATTTACACACTAAACTATCAAATGCAGTCACAGAGATGGGCACAACATGACCCCACTTTTACGGTTTGGGGCTGCTTCTTTGTCTGGATTCTCAGGAGACTGTTGTTTCCAAAATGTTTTCCTGATGTTGGGAGAGCAAAACCACCCCTCTGAAAACTAAGGAGTCTGACAGCACACACCAAGCAGGTGGGGCACGATCGAGCGGTTTTAGTAAGAGCAAAGCAGCAGCAGCAGAAGGGAACACCAGGCAATGAACAGGTGAACAGCTGGGACAGAAGCAGCCAGGACTTACAATGAAGGGGCAACAATTTCAAAGAGAACAATGAGATGAATGCGATGTCCACCGTAAGATCAGTTTTTTAATAACCCAAAATGGGCTGGAGCATAAACAGACAAACACGATGAAGCAGCGTACCAAAGACCTTGGTACCTGCATCCTCTCCAGTCCACGTTCTAGTACAAGAAAAGTTCTTCAAAAGCTTTAACCCATTTGAAAACAAAGGTACCACACATTCTTCATGCAATAGAAACTAACACCGTTCACACGCTGCACATGGAAAAACAAGAAAATCACTTACCAAGGATTAATATAAAATGCCAAAAGATAATCAGTCCAAAGGCATGAGGGGAGCAGAGTTAGGAAAGCAAATACACTCCTACGCCTGTGAGCATTAATAAATAACATACATAAAGATGAAAAAGTGAGGAGAGTTAGTATGACAAACAGCAATCAGGAGATCAGCAAATTCTATTTTAAAAATCGGCTAAAGCCATAAAAGGCCTCCTCTTAACTTCCTTCATAAGAATATTACAAGCATCCATAGAAATTTTACTCCTCAACTGACACCCTAATGCAGGATTTCCAGCTCTCCAACACAAAATTCGGTATGATCAAAATAAATGTGTTTATGCCATTGACTCAGGCCTGTTACTCTAAATCAATGTGAATTGATAAACTGGTACATTTTCAGAGAGCGAAACGCGGTGCTAAGTCTATTTTCTGATGTTTTGCGATATTTCAGGACAGACATCATTTGGTTTTACCATATTTGATTTTACACTGGATAATCTCCCACGTTTGCTCCTGCAAGTGAACATCTGTGTCAGAGAGGAATTCACATCCATTCACATCTATTCCAATAGCTCTTAATACCCTCAACTGAGGCAGATTTGTGAAAACACTCAGGGTCCCATTTTTAAGTGCTTTTAATTCTCTTCCTGGTTTCCAGCAAAACATTATTTGAACTTCTTGTAACTGTGGTTTCTATGAATAACTATTCACAGCAGGTTTCATTGTGGCTAAGGGAAACTGGAGTACAAAAATCATTCTCAAGTTGTGCATTTGCAATCTCTTCACCAGATTATTCACCCAGGAAACCTGCTCAGGCCTGTTCTACCTGTGCGTGGAATGGATTACAGGTACTTTGCAAACGTGAAAAATTCATGAAACATCAACAAACGCTGCCCCAGTAGTAGGATGTTTTGCCAAATACACCCTCAGCGTGTTTTAGCCCCATCAGAAAATCTGCTGTCCTAAAAACAGATTCTTCTACAACTGCTCTGAAGAAGAACCTCAAAGAGAAATTTCCTTTCTTATTACTCCTGGCTCTCAGGAGAGCAGTAGATACCATGTCTTCCCTGATAAGCAAGTCATGTCAAACATAATCATCTCTAATCTTAATCTTCTAACCAGTGCTGGAAAACTTCTGCCCATGCAGTGAAAACTCCAAGTTATGCTCTAATGAGCTTTGCTGCTGAAGAGCAAATGGGCAGCGCAATTTCTGTAGGGCGCCTTCCCCAGGCGTTGGTAGGGATTGTGTGGGTCGGCTAGAAGCAAGAGCCCTTTCCAGTTAACCAGGTGCCATAGTGGCATCAGGGCCAGAGGCCTTGTCCATTGTTAGGGTTTCTATGGGAATGGACTGAGGATGAAATTTGAGGTTCCAAATTGGGTTTTCCTCTCTGGTGACACTGAGATGTTTTCATTCATGCTTAGAAAAGAGAGGCAATGATGTTGCTGGGAAACTCCTCTTTCCTTTGGAAAACTGCAAGTGAGGTTTTCAATTCCTCTTGCCTAAGGAGGCAGAAGGAATTATTCAAGCCTGGGTCTTCCTTCTTTGCCAAAGCCTCATGAGAAATTTGCACACTTTATCAAACCACAGGGCAGTATGCTTGCAGACCTACTTATATTGGTCACAGAATAGGAACTCCAACATCTAAAACAACTGATTTTGTTCAACATCTGAAAAATACGTAATTGCCCAACAAATACAATATTGCTTTTCTGGAATTATATAGTCTTTTACCTACTGCTCAGGTGAACGGAACAATTTAATTTAATTGAAACAAAGAGATGCAGAGATTGCTCTAAGCCTGAAAACTTGGCTTAGCTGAGCTTTCCTTAGGAATCAGTGGATAAGTCCACCGCTCCCTTACTAGAGCCCTGCCTGGAACGACCCCAAGCAAAATGGGTTTTTTAATCCTTCTACCTGTCTTTAGGATCATATTCTCCATTTGGCTGCCTGACTGGACAGTGAATCCGGTCTTGACATTCGACAACACAGACACACAAAACGAGGTATCCTTACTAGCTCTCAGAGGAGTCAGGACCATAATATTAGGTGCTCACTGCCTTCAGTTACCAAAAATCTTGTGGAGATATTAAGCAGGAATATTTCCCCCAAATTTCTATTTTCATAACATAATTTATGTATGTATACATACATGCATATAAACATACTTATATACACACACATATGCTAAATCAAGCAACAGGAACCTTCACTCTCCCACCCAAACCTATTAATTAATTCCCCTTCAAATAAAAAAGCCTTCTATGGTTTCAATAACAGCTGCTGCTCTTGTAATCGTTTGATTCAAGTTGGGATACTTCACCGGAGTGTCTGACCTGCTACTGCCTTTGCCATTCATACAGCCCAAGCAAGAGAAGCTGAAAGAGAGATGAGTTTGTACTGCCTATAGCTGGCTGCTAGTAAAGCTAAACCAAGCAAGTGAAGTTAATTTAGTAGCCAGCTAACGAGCAGCACAGTAAGGTATTGACAAGTTTTGGTGGGCTTGTTAGTTCACTTTTGCACGCTTATTAGTGGAAGACTTGTCATGGTGCAGCATCACTCCATTTAATCCCCTCCTTGCTGCCATGATCTCATGGTGTCCCATGCTGCCCATCGTGTCTCATGGCGTCCCATGAGATCATGGAAGCAGTTCCCTACGCAACAACTTCTCTTTCCACCTTCTCAGTTGTCAACAAAGCTGACCACGGGCATGTAGTTTTTTATTCTTACATGCTGGAGTCCGGCTGACAGTTGCTTCTAAATATCTGGGTTTGGACAAAGTTTTTGTAGAGATTGCTAATAACAAAGCGGTAACCCTTGGGTCAGTCTTCAGCACCCATTTGATTATCAAAATAGGAATGGAAATGACCACACTGGTGCCAGCCAGGGAGCTCTCAGAGCCCTTTGCTTCTCTAAAGGTTAATCCTACAACATCCTGTGTTCAAATACTTCAATTCAGCTGATGGTATCAATGACAGTTTGGAGTCTATAGTCAGTGTCTGCAACTCTTGGAGGGGGTTTTCGAGACTACCAAGAATATGGGGTGGATTTTTTTGGAGTCTTTTCAACAGCACTGAACATTAAGTTACAGTAAAGATCTGAGTTGGCTCGTCTTTGTCTTGCAATGCAAGGAAAAATTAATTAACAGCACTGCATAAAGGCAGCTGCTAATTTGGCATCTACAGGCAAGTTTATTCCTGGATGTAAATGTATCTCAATGGAAATGCTAATGGATTTATAGAACAAGTTTCTAAACTTGTGTTATTTTAGGAAATAAGTCTGTAAGAGAAAGGAAAAAACCACATCCTCCCAAAACACATCTATGCAACTTGGTTAACACGTGCATACCTCATCCCCTACTAAAACCAGCAGGTGACAGAGTACATAGTCTTGAGTCCTCATTCAAGAAGTAAAATACTAAAATAACAGGTATAGTAGTTTTATCGTAAAGAGAGACAGTGATGACATAAAAAATAAGCTCTTAAGTTAAAAGATCATATTTGCCAACAAGCAGAGATGGGGAAAAACTTAATTAAAAGCTTTGCTTCAAACACTCACCAATTATAGGGAAGCTTTCCATCTCTCTCTAAAGATGCAAAATTGACAAAAGTTCCAGCTCCACACTCCCTGTTTCAGAAAGACCATTGGGAATAAAGTTAGCATTTTTGGATTCACAGTGCTGATGATGTTGATTTAACAGAGAACTCTTGGAGTTGTAGAGGAGTGCTGAACACTCTAATCTGTGACTAGTTCTGAGATAATCTGTGATAAACATCACTGAAATCCCTTTACATAGTTGTCCAAAACCAATAATTCTTCAACACCACTCGAGATCAGGTCTCCTAATAATGCTTAACATGGAGTGAAACAAGGGAGAAGTTGCTAATAAAGATCCTGAACAGACCTCATCTTCTGTCCAGATCTGTGCTTCTTCTAATCTGGCACTTGCCCTAGTTGCTGGCCTCAGCATACATGCTACATATTTACCTTTCTATACTAAACAGTCATTGTCCCAGCTCTAAGGAAGAGGTGTATAATTGTTTCCATTTGACATGATCATGGTCATTTTGAGTTCACAAAATAGTTGTGGAAAAAAATCTAAATCTCCTAAATAACATTCCAGTGAATTTATCACAACTCCATTATTTTCAGCTACACATGATAAACAGACTGAGCTGGTTTTGATTCCTTGATATAAGCAAACAATTGCTTGCAGCTTCTTACTGGATTTGCTTTTTAAATTTCTGTCTGGGGCTTTGCTCTTCTGTGGCTAGAATTAGTGATGAAGAGGAAAAAAAAAAGCTTTGGGCTGCCTGCATGGTAGTTAAACAGGGAAGAAAATTAATTTGGCTGGCATTTTCACAGAGTCAGTTACATGAAAAGGAACAAACCACATCATGTCCGCTGAAAGACAGAGCCTGCAAAAATATGCACGATGTGGTCATCTGTTGCAGGGAATACAGAGCCAAGACATGGTATGCCAAATGCAGTGTCTGCTAGGTAGCTAAGTGCAAGATTCTTCACATAAGCTTTTTTTACATGAAAGCATTTCCTTTTCTTCTCACAGGACAGCAAGTTACTATAAAAGATAACACATGGATTAT
>NW_010399247.1:1265-2151 GCF_000710305.1 Buceros rhinoceros silvestris | reverse complement strand
TGCTCGCTGCCCGTGGAGGAGGCGGGCATCATCTGGGACGGCATCTGCTTCTTCTTCCTCCTGCTCCAGCGCCGCATCTTCCTCAGCTGTTACTTCTTGCACGTCAGGCTGGACTTGGAGGCTTCTGCCTGTCAGGCTTCCAGGTGGGGCTGGGGTCCTGGAGGGTCCCCGCAGGGGTGTGGGGGTGGCGGTGCCCCCGTCACCCTCCCGCTGTCCCCGCAGGGGCATGGCATTGTTCAAGGCCAGTGTCCTGAAGAGCATGCACGCCCACCAGCAAGCCGAGAAGAAGTCGCTGGCCCAGCTGAAGCGGCATTGAGTGGGCTTTGGGGGGCACCTGGGACCCCCCGTCCTCGCAGGCACCAGCACTTTGGGGCAGCCCTGGGGGTGGGGGTGTGGATGGGGGTGCCCCTGGGGGGTGGCTTGGGGGAGCGGGCTTCACAGCAGCTCCTGCTCGGCAGGATGGAGCGGTTGTGGGGGGCCCCCTGGGCCCTCGGGTCTCCCCAGCCACTAGCACTTTGGGGCACCCCTGGGTGTGGGGGTGTGGATGGGGGTGCCCCTGGGGGGTGGTGTGGGGGAGTGGGCTTCACAGCAGCTCCTGCTTGGCAGGATGGAGCGGATCCGAGCCAGGCAGAAGAAGTACCACCAGGAGCAGCAGCCCCGCGTGGCACCACAACAGGTGAGATCCAGGGGGGTCCCTCCCGTCCCCCCACTGCAACCCCTATCTGGGCGCAGCAGAGTGACCGCAACACATGCCCAATGGGTCCCAGTGGAGCCCCGTGGAGTGCTGGGTGACCCCCCCTCCCTGTCCCCACACCCCGGCGTGCTGGGGGTGGGTGCACCCAGCGTGGCCCTTCTCAGCCCCGTCTGCTGTTCCATGGCGCCCAGT
>NW_010399247.1:927-1165 GCF_000710305.1 Buceros rhinoceros silvestris | reverse complement strand
GGAGCCCGTCCTGCCGTTCCTTACCGCCCGGCGACCCGGCAGGCCGTTCACGGCAGGGGGTCCGGTGGTGGCAGCCGTGGTTGGGCCACGACACAGGTACTGCCCCGGCACGGGGCCCGGCACGGGGCACGGCCCCTCGGCAAGGTCCCTCCGCCCGGGACCACTAACACCGGCAGGTGATGGTGCTTTCGGCAAGGTGACGCCCTGCATGTCCCCCGCCCCCGTGCTGGGCTGCAGG
>NW_010399247.1:557-909 GCF_000710305.1 Buceros rhinoceros silvestris | reverse complement strand
GACCAGGGTTGCTCCCCTTCCCACCACTAACAGGGTGTTGGTCTGGGAGGTGCTGGTGGGGTTTGGGGTTAGTGGCGTCAAGGCTGACACTGGAGGGGCCTTGGGGTTGAATGTCCCCAGCAGGGGTGTCCTCGGCACCATGCTGGTGTCAGGGATGATGGCGGCCATCCTGTACCACCCCGGGCCGTGCCACCGGGCACCGGCCGTGCCGTGACGCCCCGTGCCTCCCCAACAGGGCTTCATTCGGGGGAATACTTCCTCTTCGAGTCGGACAGCGAGGAGGAGGAGGAGGCAGCCCTGGTGTCGGAGGAGCCGCAGCCGGACAGGCAAAACTCCTTCAAGGTGACTGTGG
>NW_010399247.1:0-215 GCF_000710305.1 Buceros rhinoceros silvestris | reverse complement strand
CCAAAAATGGGGCTGGAGGGGGGCCGGGAGGGGATGCAGCCCTGCCCCAATGCCCTGGCATCCCCTCAGCAGGATTCTTGGGGGGTGTGTGGACTCTCTGATGGCTACGGTGGGGCTGGGCTCAAGCTGTGCAGCTCTCCTTTGGTGCCCATGATGGTTTTTGAGCTGGATGGGTTGATGAGCAGGAAAGCCCCAACAGGGGCCAGAAATTAGGT
>NW_010399246.1:16928-53919 GCF_000710305.1 Buceros rhinoceros silvestris | reverse complement strand
TATTATAATATAAATTATTATTAATAGTATTGAATAGCAATACTAAAACGAGAGCCCTACTAAGATACTCAGAGAGTCAATAAACCTCTCCTTGGCAGATTCCTAGCAAGTGGTTCTTTGTCAACAGAAGACAGAGTACAGGTAAGCAAGCTTTGGAAGCAAAACACAGGGAAAAAGTCTGCTGCAAAATAGTTCCAATTTTTTTCTTTACAAATGAGACCGATGATAAAGTAACTCTTCAGGAACTGGTTATAAATCCTCTTCATACATATTTAACAGTATACAGTGAATAGGATTAGCAATATCTTTTGTCTTATTTGTCAATCCAGTTCTTAGTTCCCCACAGTGCTTCAGTCAAATACAAAGACAGTCTCAGTTACTTTTCCATAGATTAAGTAGCTCTTGAATTGATATTTGCTGTATGGTTTGGGACTTTGACTGGTAAACACTGTGACTGATGCTGAAGGCCAAAAAAAGCAGCAAAAAAGAATTAAAGCAATAGACTTTGGTGGACTTGAAGAGCAAATCCTCTCTCCCTGTTTTGCTGGAAGAGCAGTCATTCTCTTAACGGAAAATACACCTAAAAGTTTTAATATAACAATCAGTGATTTTTTTTTTAATTTCTTCTTTCTTTTCATTGTCCTAATTTATTTGGATGGGTAAAGCTGAACTTTGTGGCACTTCCAAACAGGAAAATACAAAGGCCTATGGTCAGCCTAGCTATGCCCTCTCATGCTGCTCCTGAGTTCTCTTTAAAAGTCAGTTCCAGGGGCAGGAACTGTGGAATTAACTGGCAGTACATTTTATCAGAAAGCTCTTCTCCCATGCAGCTGCAGAAGTTTGCCACAACGATGGTGCTGCCCTCTAGCCTGCCTACTTCATCTTGGAGCAGGAATTTGAAGTATATGCTTCAGAACCAGCAAACAACTCGTTTTCAGCTGCTGTGACACAGACATGTAGACGGGTACGTTAACTAACACATAGTCCATCACCAGCCTGGGGAGACTCACAGAACATTTCAGAACTCACGTGGATACTCCTGCCTGAACCTCTGCAAATGCAAGCCCAGCCTCTTTGTTATTATTCTATTGATGAACCACTGGGTAAGCAGATATGTCTATTTTCTTTATACTGATGACAGCAAAGATGCTTGAATAACCAACAGAATAATGTGAGACTTATTGGAAGAAATAAAAAAAATGTAATTTTAACAATTATTGGAATGCAACTTTAATATTCAAGTAATTGTTCTAGACATATCACTAACAATTATTTTTTCCCTATCCCATTTTAATTCCTCCTTTTGTCTTAGCATAAGAACACACCTACAAAAAAAAAAAAAGGGAAAGATGACAAATATAAGCACTATTTATTTGAGACTTCACAGTATTTAACTGCCTGGTCACTCAGGGTAACAACCTATGCTCACTGACCTGCCCTCCACTGGTTCTTATTTCAGTTAAATGACTCAACCCCATAACTGTTAGAGTTAGTTGTCACTAGATTTGACTTGTTACAATATTTTTGGGATAGCCTAGTATTTGTGTTCAGATTGGGACAGTCAAACACTCATGTTCATTGTTAGCAAGTGATTATTTGACTATTTGTGGAAGTTTGTGAACATCTATGAATGCAAGAAAATATCTATTGTATGACTCCGTGAGTCCTTTTCATGGAATCATGGAAACATAGAATCATAGAACGGTTTGGGTTGGAAGGGACCTTCAAAGGTCATCTAGTTCCAACCACCCTGCCGTGGGCAGGGACAACTTCCGCTAGAACAGGTTGCTCAAAGCCCCGTCCAACCTGGCCTTGAACATTTCCAGGGATGGGCCACAACTTCCCTGGGCAATGTGTTCCGGTGTTTCTCCACCCTCACAGTAAAGGATTTCTTCCTTACATCTAATCTAATCTCTTTCAGTTTAAAGCCATTACTCCTTGTCCTATCACTGCATGCCCTAGTAAAAAGTCTCTCTCCAGCTTTTCTGTATGCCCCCTTTAGGTAGTGGGTCTACCTGGTGCCTTCCCCAGGTGGAATGATGACAATTCTCTCAACCTGTCCTTATGGGAGAGGTATTCCAGTCCTCTGATCATCTTCAAGGCCCTCTTCTGGTCTCACTCCAACATGTCTGTGTCATTCTTATGCTGGGAGCCCCAGAGCTGAACACAGTACTTCAGGAGGGGTCTCACAAGAGTGGAGTAGAGGGTGCGAATCACCTCCCTTGAGCTGCTGTCCACACTTCTCTTGATGCAGCCCAAGATATGGTTGGCTTTCTGGGCTGCAAAGAGCACACTGCTGGCTCATACCGTTTTTCATCCATCAATACCCTCAAGTCCTTCTTTGCAGGGCTGCTCTCAATCCACTCATGCCCAGCCTATATTTGTGCTTGGGATTGCCTCAACCCATGTGCAAGACCTTGGGCTTGGCCTTGTTGAACTTCATGAGGTTTGCACAGGTCCACCTTTTGAGACTCTCAAGGCCCCCTGGATATCCTCTTTACTGTGTTTACAGTACCACACAGCCTGATGTCATTGGCAAACTTGCTGAGGGTGCACTCAATCCCTCTGTCCATGTTATTGACAAAGGCTTTAAAAAGCACTGGTCCCAATACCGACTCCTGAGAAATGTCTCTCGTCACTGTTCACTCAGACATTGGGCCATTGGCCTCAACTCTTTGAGGGTGACCATCCAGTCAATTCCTTATCCACTCACTGGTCCATCTGTCAAATCCATGTCTCTCCAATTTAGAGACAAGGATTTATGCAGGAAACTGTCAAATGTTTTGCACGAGTTCAGGTAGATGACATCGGTTGCTCTTAACTTATCCACCAACGCTGTAACCCTGCCTTAGAAGGCCACCAAATTTGTCAGGTGTGATTTGCCTTTAATGAAGCCACTTTGGTGTTCACCCATGACCTCTTTATTTTCCATGTGCCATTGTATGGCTTCTAGGAGGATCGGCTCCATGTTCTTGCTGGTCAGAGAGGTGACTTGTAGTTCCTCAGGTCTTCCTCTTTTCCCTTTTTTAAAATTTTCATTGACATGGAAAAATGTTTTTAGAGGTTGACTTTTTGTGCTTCCTTCTGAGCTGAGATCCAAGACCATGGCAGCGGCTGTATGTCGCGGGAATGCTCAATGAGCGCACAGAAAGAGGAATTTGGAAAGAAGAACGGGACACTGGATACATATTGTTTGTGTTGAAGCTGTGGGTCATAAAACTTGGAAAGCTACAACAGCAGCAAAAAAAGAAAAAGAAAGGTGAAAAAAGTATACTCAGCTTTTTCTAACTTCACGTATTTGGCATCATTAGACGGCCACTAACGGCAATTAAAAGACTCACGAGAAATTCAATTAAATTGATCATCAAAGATCCAACCCCTTTTAAGCCTATTTTGTTCAGCATATTTATTCCAAAGAGTCATATTTCAAACTGTTAGAATAACATGATCCTGTTCATGTTTAGAAATCTCCTCACTGTTCTTAACACAGGTGGAATATAGAGACAGGTGCAAATATCTACCTGAAGATGACAGACAAAGCTCCCTTTGCCCATTCTGACGGAACAACATTTGCAGTGCAGGACTATGGCTATTGTTGTACTTATGTTCTGCCTTAGAACACTGCATGCACATCTGGATTCCCAGATTAGTGATGGTTTTCCCATGCAGTCTTGTACTTCTGCAACTCTGTCTTAAGCTACTGCTTGGCAGCACACTGCAGAGAGACTGGGGGGTGGCAGGTTTGCGTGCACACTAGTAACATATCCAAACCTGCATGTGATACCTGCCATCCACCAAAAGCTGATCCTGAACTCATAAATCCAGCTTAGTCGACTCTAGTGAGCTCACCAGCCTGAATGCAGTGCCATGCTAATGCAGCCAGGCTTGACCTGAATTGAACTGGTGTGTCCTCACACTGTTCAGGGCAGGATTACTCGCCACGGCGGCAGGTAATGATGTGCCACACTCCATTTCCAAGTGCAGCCATTTCCTCGTCACCTGATGCCATCGTTCTTCATGTGAGGACAGTGCTACTGTCGCTCGGTGAATGCATAGGGAAGAAAGCTACCCGTGGGCAGTCATCTGGCAGCAGGAGCAATCCTGAACGCTGAACAAAAGCAATGAGCCAAACTGCCATTTGGTATTTGAACAAAGGACTGCTTGTTATCTGGGTGGATTTCGACAGTAAATACTAAATTGTCCCTAAAATATTTTAATGAGTCAAATCTGGTGCCAAGCAACTTTAAGAGTTAATAGCCAGAAGTCAGTTACCTAAACCCTTAGATACATAAGTTTTACTATTTTTTTTAAATGGAAATCCTGATTAAACAGAGCAAATCCTTGTTTTTATGCAAAAAAACCCCCACAGGCACGTGGTAGCACGCATGTAAAAAGATCTATGTTTGACTAGAATGAATGTTTGACTAAAAAAAAAAAAGCCCAAGAGAAAAGAACTAGTAAAATTTCGAAGTCGTGTGGAACAGGTAAACTGCTAAAGAATAACGAAAACTCCTCACAACGCAAACCAAGGAAAAGGTAGCATAGAAACTAGTGAACCTACCACCCCTATTACCAGGGTTGTCACCCACAAGTACTTATTAGGCTGTGACAAACAAGATTGTCTTTACATTCATATTCTGCTACTAACAACGTTGACCCACTTTAACTGTGGAGAGGCAGACACCCTTCCTCATGACAGGGCTTATACACGTTCAGTACTTAATTTAACGTGCCTCAAGACAATTCTTCAGGCTAACACTAAGCTTTCATACCTTTAAAGCAGCTTCACCTTTACTGACCTAATACGCAGGAAAAACAAACATAAAATCAAAAAACAAAGACACGATAAATAGCAACACCATTCTCAACCCTAACTCTGGGAGCTAAGAGTAGGGACAGAAAATCTTCAGGATACTTCAGGAGGAGACAGAGAAATAAACAGTACCTGCCCAGCAGGTACTTAATAGTGTCTTGACTCTGCTCTCCAATCATCTCCTGATTTTATAGGGTTCAAAAACAGTCTGAAAGTCTTCATTTTCTCTTTCTAACATATTTTTTCTCTCATCTTACCAGCAACAAAATCCAATCTAGCTTCCTGATTTTATGAGACCACTTTAACTGAGCTTAAGAGATGTGAGTTCCACTGAAGCATGGTCGGATTTAGCAAATTATCAATACTTACATAACTCATGATGTTTGCAACAATGTACTGCTTCTCCAGTCTGAATTTAAACCTCTTTCCCGAGCTCTGAAGATGGACCGCTTCACAGAGGATCCAGGCAAACATGTCTTTCAATCTTTTTTAGTATGACAAATCCTCTAAAGAATCTTTCCAACCTAACCGATCCTTTTCACCGATTTTCTGTGTTTGAACTAAGTCATTAGCAACCCTAGTCTGGCTGGAAGAGGGGAAAGGAAAAGCCCAGCAAAGACAGCTCTTTGGCCAGCGACAAGGTCTACTTATTCCATTGTATCTTCAAGGTTGCACGCAAAAAGACAGATATAGGCGAAACGGGGAAGCTGATTTGTAATCCACAGAAACACTCAGGAATAAGAGCTCTAACAAATGCAAAATGGACTATTACTTTCTAACTGCCCTCTGGGATTCTACATGTTACTCTCTTCAGTTCCTCTGTCCTTCCTCCATCCTTCAGACTTCCTCTGATGATCTAGGTACACTTCAAGGCTTCTTCAATACGGCACGTGCTACCTTACCCTTCTTACTCGTGAAATACACTGAGCACGATGAAAGTGACTTAACAGATTTCTAAGTATGGAAGTAGAGAACAAGTAGTATTTGTCTTGCACTTTAATTCCCTAAAAAAAATAGATCCAATTCAGAATGTTTACAAAACATCTCCTGCGGCCAAAGTTTGGTAATTATTTAAATATCTTGGGATACATCTTCATGACTCTACACTGCAAGTGAACAAGAGGCATGAGATTTCTTTGAGCAACCTAGTACGTCAGATGTCACAGTGCACCTCCACACAGGCCAATAGCCCAGCTCCCCAAAACAAAGCGGCTGCTTTGATGTAACAGTGTTCTCGGCTCTTCGATCCTGACCATCGCTGTACTACTCCAGGTTCAAAACTGTGCTCAAACGTCTGCATTTCTCTAATTTCTGCGTGAACCTAGGGCTCTCTGGATAATGCCTCAATTGAGCAGCTGATCTCCAGATGATTGCAAAAAAATTAGTGTTGAGTGTACAAGGGAACAAGAAAAATGGACAGAAGACAAGATGGGAGTGAAAGTCCTCAAAACTGAAAAATAGAGGAAGAAAGGGGATATGCGAAAATGAGGAGAGGAGAGAGAAGGAAGAGAACAGGGGTGACCTCAGCAGTACCTGGATATGTCAGCTTTGTTTCTACAGGTAAAACTGTAGCACACAGGGCATGATTCTCCTTGTTTCTGTGCCTGTTCCACTGGAGGGTGCACATACAAGAACTCTTCATCTTCTGTGATTGCTCTTCCTCTCTATTTCCTTCTCTTCCTCCTCTTTTTTTATTTTAAGCTTTTTGGGCCAGGATCTGCCTATTAAAAGTGACTTGCAGAATGCTTGGAACCCCATCAAAATGTGTCTGTATGAGATCAGGACTAAAATAAATTAATCAAATAAAAAAATCCAAACCTTATCTTTGGATAAAAATGTTATCAAACATTTATCAAACCATAAGTGACATTTTACTGTATCCAACAAGTGATGGGTTGACCCATCAAATTTAGCTACATAATATGCTTTTTTCAAATTTCAAGTACTTGATAACATAAAAGAATAAAGTTCTCTTATCACTAGGATATATTTAATGTTCGGTGTTCATACTGAGACGGTTTAAGTAGAATTTTAAAGGCCAATAAACTTGCAGCTTCCTGCACGTATCACAATTACAAAAACCTTCTGTGCTACATAATTTTGCAAAGATTTATTGAATAGCTCCGAGTGCGTAACACTCCTTAAAATGTGTCTCATAGTACATGTGGGGCTAGCGTTGCCTCATACAGTATTTCCTGCCCCACGCACACCAAGGACAGGACAGAACAGCACAGAAGGGAAGCAGAAGTGGGGTGTGAGGACTCGTTAATAAGTCCAGCCAGTGCTTCTGCCTCTCAGCAACAACAAAGGACATTCCTTTGGGGAGCCCGGCGTTCCCAGAGCCCATCGATTTGTCCAAGCTGCTAACTGTCTGGAGAAGAAGTCATACCCTGCTTCCTCCCCACCTTCTCGACAACCATAGTTACGGAAATCTTTGCATGTCCAGATGTTAATTCTAGCCCAGTATTGGTGAATTACTGGATTTGCTGTCATAACAACCCAGATAATTGTACTACTGATCTGTATTTGTTACTGCACTGTAATTTGAGATAACCTGTCTATCCCTAAAGTTGGTCTTGTGTCTTACTGTATCCCGGACTTACAAAGTCTTGGTAGGGCCACCTTAGCCCTTACAGTACAATACATACGATGCTAGATGTAGGCTGTGAGTTTGGTCCTTTTATTTAAGGTCCTATATTCTTGCTTTGAAAGGTTAGTGTATGGTCAATAGTGTCCGTGATCACATTGAAGGGAAAAAAATGTACAAGTTTCTGTGCACGGAGCTGGTCTCATCTCAAAAGGGTAAATGCTACTGATGCTTCAATTTGCCTAAGCAGGCATGATGAGGGAGTCAATATCATTTCCCCTTGGGAAGGAATGAGTCAGTTTAAAAGCACACAGATGAATCCCATACTGTAAATATTCAACCTCCCCCCGCCCTTACACTCCTGCTTTTGAAACATATTAGTGCTCTGTCCCTGTATACGAACAAATAAACTGATGAAGTCTAAACGAGATTATCACACAGCAACTCTGAAAGTGGAATGGAATATATTTTTTCTCCACAGCTAACAGCTTGGATCCTCTTCCCTGAAACTTTATATTGCTTTGGTATTTTATTTGGATAACAGTAACCTTAATATATTTTGTATGAGTTCATAACCTGAAGGTTAATTACCATTCACCAGAAGTGGGAACAGTGTTGTTCAGATAGTTATATACCTCTCTACATAGCAATAACCTGAAGATTCACTACATGAAAATGGTGTTGCAAGTGCAAATGGTGGCGTCTTTCTCCAATCTCCAGGATAATACTCAACTTGCTTTCAAAAAAAAATTAATATTTTATGGCAGAACCATGATTTATATTAATGGAAACTGAATGTAAAATTTGAAGATGCCTATTATTATTTTTGCATCACCCATAAATGCATTCAGATATATTCATTACGCTTGGAGGAGTCCGGTTCTCTCTCACAAAGTTAATTTGAATTTTAAGAAAGTAACGGCAGGTATGAATTTGGGCCCTGACTCTTAAGGTTGTGTCTCAGAATATGGTTCTAAGTCACTGGAGCTGCACCTATACTACTAATCCCACCAGAGCTGGGCGTGAGCATGAGAACGCACCAGTACTGCTTATCGCAGTTTCAGCCCATGTCAGTTTATGTCCTCCCACCAATGCCTAGACACAGCTTAGGAGATACGAAAGACCAGGACTGTTCCCCATGGGTAATAAAAATTAGAATACTGTGTGGTGTCCCTCGCCTTCAGGGCTGAAAAATGGACGTGGGCTGGGATTCCAGGCAGGGCACACCAACCCAGTTTTCATGGCAGAGAAGCAACATGGAGTGTTAAGAGCAGAAGAATAAACAAAACCTGAAACAAATTCAAAATGTAATATTACACCAAAACAATTAAATTTTGACAAATTTTGAATCATATTCTTTATCAACATCCTAATGACCAAACAACGTCCTCGACGGAACCTCCCTGAGGCTGCTGCCTGGTTACACACACCATCTGCCACTACGAAAAAGAGTCCGATACTGTCATGTTTGTGACTCCACGCAGTCATCAGAGCGCTGTTAGACTGACCCGTTTCACCGACAGGCTCAGCTCTCTCTACCACTCCTAAGAGGACATGTATACTCGAGGCCCCTGGCAACCTCGGTAGCACTCTCGTGGTGTTACTGTGGTTTCTCCCTCCACAGAGACTGTGGAGGTTATCCAGATTCACTAGACATGGTTTAACCAATTTGTTGCCGGCATCGGTCCCATTTTGAGTAAGAGTTCTAACCAAATGACTTCTCAACAAGCCTCCCATGACCATACGGCTCACAGTAGATCCAAAAATTTACCAATGCAGGCCATAATTCCTTCCTTGCTATTTAGACAAAGCAAGTCAATTATGTAGGTTATGAAAAGGAAACCAGATGTGTTTCACTGTGTGAACAGAACACATAAACATCAGGGGAGAGGGCAGCAAGAGTTTCCTGTCTTTAGTGCTGGTACAAAAATTTATTGGACAGCAAATGCAAGTTGATTTAGTTGATACTTGAATATTATCAAACCTCTGAAAATTTTACATCTTTTAAACAATAGTTAATGAAAAGCCGAGCACGTGCCTTGTGTCTCTTCAAAACACTGCTTTTAATTTAACCTGAATTCTTCAGAGAATTGAGCCAAATAAAGTTATCCTTACTGATTTTAAAAAGCATGAAAATATCATACACATTTATTTTATGTTGGTTTAAATGTATTATGCCAAAGCAGACAATTCTATTTCGTGGGTTGTCCTTACTGAGAGACAAAAAAGAGAGAAATTCTCTCCCTAACTGTTCTTGCTGATGAAAGGCTGATCATGAAAATGCTATTCAAAGTGCACTGAAAAGAAAGAAAACCTACTAATCCTTCTAGTAACTCGATGAATATTAAAGTTTTTTTGCTTCACAGGCAAAAATTTGTAATTTCAGTGCTGTCTTTTCCTACTCATCTCATTTGCTTGTTTGCTTACAGCTTGTTCGTTCAACTTGGATCATAAATTAGCATGCTAGAATCTAGGGGGTGTTTTCTGCTGTTGTTATCTGCAGGTTCAGTAGCTTGAAAAGGGGATTTCTGATTCCTGATTTAGACCTGTAAGTGCTATTTTAGTTCCCCCCAAATTTGTCATATTTAACTGTATTGTGTCCACACCCCACAGAGTAATAACAGACCGAAGGGGTGAAACAGAGGACAGAAGCTTCTGAGCAAGGAGTCCCTAACAGGTGAGAAAAGTCAGAAGGATGAAAGATAAGAGCAGGTTGCACAGCTGAGATGCAGATATGACGAGTCAGGAGGTGTACACACAAGATCATCTGAAGACAAATATAAAGAGGAGCAAAATGGCTGGCTTAGGTTAAAACATAACTACATTGAAAGATGTTTTTTCTCAGTGCCTGCCAGGAAAGAAAGATGGGCTCTACCAGCGGAGGGAAGAGGAGATGCTGGTCAGCAGTCATGATCTGATCCTTTTTTAACCCTAAGAGTCTATGGAAAAGCATGAAGACAGTGAAAAAACATCTCACAACTTGTTGCTTTTCCTTTGAAGTTCTGGCAAGATCACTTGCTTTGAGATAGATGAAGACTGCCATCAAAACCACACCTTCTCACAAACAGGTTTTCTGCGTGTTCACATTAACTCGTGAAAAACACACGGCCATTAGAAAAGTCGCGAATACACCCAACATGAAATACTGAAGAACAACACAAGTCCTCCTTTTCTTGGCCAGAAGAAACATGAAAAATGAAGTTTCCTGAAAAAAACGGAAATCTGTACTGAACTAAAACCCGGGTAATATTGAGATGCCTTAATTTCACAGTAGGTATGAGTGTTGCCCTTTAATAGTGTAGAATAAGGTCCTTGAAATCAGTAAGACTCCTTTTAGAGGAGCGTGCTGTGACTCTTCCTTCATCATGTGACCAGGTCCTTGTGAAAGTAATCCTAATGAAGTCAAAGGAACTAAAAATTAATTTATCAATATCTTTAGAGCTTTTAGGGACTCATGGTACAACACCACGGCTTTAGGTAGAAAAAAAAACGAGTGCACAGCTCACATACTGCAAATTTTTACTGAATTCTAAAGCAAAATTCGGTTTTCTGTGGAATGAAAATATTACATAGCGGTTGCTGAATGCTTATTCAACCCAAGTGCAGTTACGTGATGTGTGCCTGTGTGAACAGTGACAATTTGAAATAAACACCTTTCCACATTACTAAACTATTCACAACAAACACCTGACCAAAAAAATGTATTGCATTTTCGGTTCAGATTTATTAGAAATGCCATATTTCTAATTTTTTTTTCCTAGTGCCCAAATTTACTGACAAGTACCTTGCTTCACACACTGCACTTCTTTTTTTCTTCTTGATATATATGCAAAGCTCAAGGACCATCCAATAAAGAGCATCCTTTGATGGCCTTTATCAAGGGTAATAAAGGTCGCAAAAGGCTGTCCTTTACACAGACTGAATCTGAATTTTTTCTAGAATATTAAGGCACATATCAATATAAGCTGTCATTCAACCTCGAGGTGCACTTAAAATAGAAAAATGATGCGAGGTGCTTGGTAGCTCCTTGTTTTACTAAACTGGTCTGTTTAAAAGAGAGCATTGAGATTCAGTGCAGTGAAGAGTCATATGGCGAAGCGGTATCTGCTCAACTCCATCAGACTAGTCACAGGAACACAAGTTCTGTTTTAATTTCTCATAGAAATAGAGAAATCTTCTCATAGAGATCTTCTTGTCATAAACTTAGGATAAAAGGACTCTACAGAAAAAATGGAATTTCACCTTTCAAGCCTAGCAACCAATGATCTCTCCCTTAGGAATCAGTGCTTACGGAGATTCAAAAGTTTTGTGCATATCATTGGTATCACTTGGAAATCTGTGAAATATACTGAAAAAAACTCACCAAATTATATAAAACCCACTTGGCCAGGTAAAACTCTAAAGCCTATGGAAGCAAGGCTATTGTTTGGGTCCAGTGAGGTTTTGATAGAAGTGTCTGGAAGTGCCACATGATAAAACAAAAGTTATTTATTCACTTTTTAAACTAAAATGCAGTTCAACATTCATAACTGTGAGAGTCGGTTGCTTCCTGAATCCACTCATCGCAGGCTGTACAGCGCTTTAGAACGGGACAGTTCTGATGTGGTTTGATCTGCAAACCTAATGCAGAACCACTGTTCCGCAGAGTGTAATCCAGTCACACATTTATCAGCTAAGCTCAGGGTGCATTATACCCCCAAAGACGTGTGCTGCCATCGCTGAAATCTGCTTGTGACTGCACAGCCGGGAAGGTGTCACCTCTACCCACTTCCTCTCAGGACAGTGTCTTTTTATTCACAGCATATGAATAGTTTGCCCCCAAATCTGCAACTGGACCAGAGTGGTTCCTTACAGGTTAGAACCCAGCTTCCTGCTCTACGCAGCCTGGAGAAGGCTTCAAAACTTGGAAGATCTGAAGAGGAGATGAGTGGAGATCACCATAATTTTACGAGGGATCTTGGAACAACTCTCAGTAAATTTCATCCTCCCTATGCCTGAAGCTACATTATTTATCATCTTGACCACGGTCTTAAGATCAAAACTCAGTGAAATATGAGTTGCACAACGATACCCAGAAGATACTCTTTTTGAGTGTATCATCAAGTAACAATCACTCAGATGTTCTTACCCACCAAAGAAGACTCTTTTCATCACCTTTTGTATAAATTTCTCCATATCTGCAGAATAGCTGAACTTCCTCTCACCCCTTTAAATGATCAGTTGTATTATCTAGTCTTTATAACATATTTTCCTAGGTTGTTTAGTGTCTGTTTAGTGTGTGCTCTGTGTTTTAGTAACACCTTCAGTAGTGCCTGCTCGGCTCTTCAGAACTTCAAAGAACCAAGGATGCAAGGAGGCGTGATGTGTATATGACTAAGTCATCATCCCCCAAAGCCATGCTCAGCTAACGGAAACACCCACAATACGGCAGACATTGCAATTAGCATCCTAAACTCGGGACCTGGGTGCCAGATTCACATCTGCATACTTAGGCAGTTTTGTGTCATAATGTTTTCATTCATGCAAGCCCAGCACAGATCCAGAAATTACTGATTCTCTGACCAAGCTCCCCGAAGGATTTTATTTCATAAGTTTTCTTACAGCTTGACTTAGCCTGACTTGCTTTTACACATCTAATTCTCTTAATATATGCACAATAAAGAAGGCAGCAATGCCTCATTTTTAAGATCTTGGTGGCCGGAGGCTGGGAAGTAGGAGACCTAGATTTCATTCCCTCTTCTCATGGAGAATGGGATGAATGTTTTTCCCTGGGAAGAGACCTGGATTCTGATCGCTCTCGAAGGACTCATATTTTTGACATGAAATACTAATTAGATGGAATACATTTACTGATTCAAGATCGGTAAAAGCATGGGGATTGCAGGTGCTTAGTACCTCTTCAAATAAAATGGCAGTTTTTCAGTAATTCTCCTTATTTTTCATGTCCTGTTTCAGAAATCGGATTGTGTTCAGTCTTACCAAATACCTACCTGTTCCTATACCCTTGAGCTGAACTGGATAAATGCCTACAAAAAAATCAGCTCTAGGATATCTCTGTTTAGACATTTTCTCAATATCCAAACGTACAGACTATGCTTGAAAATATTGTTCTTCACTTTTCCTCAATTCTTCTGTGCTCTGAGAATTGAAGTGAAATGTTCTGAACTCATAAGACTGTCAGATCTCCCGAAATAAGAAATGAAAACGAAACTAATAAACAGAAAAGCCAAAAGCTAGAAGTGTCGTGCAAGCTAATAGAAAGGAAAATGCAACAAGCAGCACAAAGCCAGAAAATAGCAACCACGGGACTACAGTTCCTTGGTTTTGTGGAATTTAAAAGTCCAGGATCCTGAATGCAAGCGAGGGAAAATGATGATGAGGGAAGGATGGGTGCAGCCTTCAATGTGATGAAAAACCTTCATGGTCTGAAGGAAGGCTATGTTTTTCTCTATGCTGTATGTGGCCAGGACACCTCAGCACTGTAAAAACTGAATTTTAGAAACATGTTAAGTCACATGTTAGAATAGTCTGTTGTTTTGAGGACTTTGATGTATCAAATACAAGGGTGTTTTCTCAAGCTTCCATGCTGAATGCAGTTCTTGGAAAACTAGTTTGATTTTACTCTACACATCATGCTTAGTATTTGTCCTTCGTTCACATTGCAATATCTATTGCTAAGCAATACACAGAAATACCATCAAAATCTTATTCTTGTTATTAGTAGGGCTTCCTAAGAAGGAAATGTACAAAAAAAGTATATAATAGATTATTGACTCACATTTAAATTGTATTTTCACTTACCAATAATTAATGCAACAGAGTGAGCAGCTGAGTAAAAGGTTATATCTATAAAACTATTAAAAAGGATTAAATTATGCCTAGCAGCTAGCGGTGGAAATGCACCCAGCCATGGCTATCTATAGTGCAGTTGCTCCGGCTCAGGTGGAAACGGCATATTAACGTGGCCCGTTTGCTTTGTGCTCCAGACTTCTCTGAAGGAGGAACAGTGAAGGGCCTAAGATAAAATACTAATGGAACATAATAAAACATGGATGTTGATATTGAGAAACTAATGGCGATTTTCTACTTCTGCTGCTGTAAGTGTAAGATTATTAATTACTACTAATATTTATTTCTTCAGTTTAATAAGTATTTTAGTAATGCTGAATAATTTGTGCCTGAAAAAGGTAAAATAACATTCCACTTACTGAACAACTTTATCAGTAAAAAATATTTTTAAAATCAATAATCTTCCAACTGATTTTGTCTTTCTACAACTTTACTTACTGCTAATACTCTTTTCCCCCCCTATATTGTATACTGAAGGACCTGCAGAAACACAGAGGCAACAGTTCCAATATTCAAAACTATGTATTTAAAGGTAATAGGTTACACATCTGATTTTTAGTCAAATTGGAGTACCTCTTTTCTGATTAGTGACTTCCGGTACTGACTGACCCTTAAATCTTTGCTGAAACCTGGAATTGGAGTTTACTTATTCCAGAGTTTGCTTCAGGGCTGCAGCAAGCGTGGTAATAACAATGGAAATGCTTAAAAAGAATCTATCCTGTGCGTTCGCTTACCAACGAACCTTTAGATTGTTCTTAAGATAGAAACACAGAAAAATTTAACGACAAAAAATACAAGATTTGATTCAATCACTTCCTATAATTCTTTCAATTATCACACTTCCCTTCCTCATTTCTTATCCTGAAGCTTTTTCCATACTGTAATTAAAAATTAGTTTCCTCACGTTGTTGACAAGTCTTCAATTTTTGGTATGACAACAACTGTTTATAATGAGGTGAAAGGATATTATTGGTAAAGAAAGATGGACTTCTCTGCTTGCTAACGACTGTCAAATACTATACTTCTCTGAACATACTGTCTTATCTGGAAGAAAATAGTCACATGGGGTTCCAAATATGTGCTGCCACTTTTTTTTTTTTTAATATCGTGCAAACAGCCTTGAATTTAAGGTGACTTTTCCCAAAATTAAAAAGATAAAAGATTCCTTCTTGTCTCTAACTCTGTCTATTTATTCCACTAACTTTTGAAGTTTATAACGAGTCATGGACTTATCTATCACATGGAATTATCTTTCTGGTATCTTTGCTGCCCGGTTAGGAAAGGGAGGGTAGGGGCTGATGAAAGTTATGTCCTGCATTTTGAAGGCTAAAACTCTAGACTGGAGGTTAAGTGTCTGTCTGTGCTATTTACAAAGTACATATGTAAAATCTGGATTGCTTATTTTAAACAGCATTTTCTTGGCTCTAACTGCTGTTAATTTTCTGTCGCTTCCTTCTCCCACTTGGTATTTTAAATCAGCACAACTGTCATCTCGCACCAGCAACTCCTTTAGATGACCTGGCTTTATTTCTGCAATATATTTAGACCAGTTGTTCACAAAGGATTTTGTGGCATCTCTAGGCTGGTTAGAAATATTTTAGGAGGTTCCTAAAGTGAAAGGACGAAGGCCAGTTTACAGGATCCCTGTGCTGCTCGTCTTCCTTAGTGATACCTTCCACTGTGGAGAGACTCCATCCTCTGGCCTTTGGAAATGCCCAGCTTTAGTTCAATGCTGATTCATTTCCTGCCGCTTTTTAAACACAGCCAGCTGTGTGCTGCTGAGGGTCGGTATTTTTTAAGCATTGTTTCAGAGGCTTCCTGTCCCTCAATTCTCTAAGAGAGAAAAAGTCCTGTTTTGCTGTTTGTTTTGGTTTTGTTGGTTTGCCTTTTTTTTTTCTTAGGGGTGTACATTTCACCGTGAGTAAAAACAAGTCCTTGGGGAAAAAGCTTCTGTAAGTGACTGATAAGGAGTAGAAAAGGAAGTACAGACTCAAAGCACCTAGTTTTTCATCCAGTTAAATCCCTCCAAGTCCAGTGCATCAAAGAATGTAAAGTCGAGATATAAGGACAAGGGGAAATTAGATGTATCCTTTGCATAGTTTCATATGGAAAAGATGTTCTCATAAGGAACATTAGAGATTATGTGATTCTGTGAGCCTTAATTTATCAGCTGTTTCATTGCTACAGAACACGCAGTTACAATGACAGCAATAAAAGAAAAATCCAAGAGCTTTGAGACCTGTTTCTCTATTTGCTTTCAATAATAATTCAGGCTTCATGTCAAAATAATGATAAGTATTCCCATAAAGATGAACTATTAGCGATGGGCCTTTGTTTTTTAGTTTCTTATCACATCAAAAAGAGTAAGTCTTTAATTGTTTTATTAAATATTCATTTTTGTGGCAGTGAAAATATTAGAAACAAAAGTACATTACATAAATTGGTTTATATCTTGCTCTGTCTCAAGGCAAATTCAACCATAAACCGCATTCCCTCTTGATTAATATCTCAGTAGTGTTTACTACTCTTCAACTGCTAGTACAGTGTTTATTCTATTCATTATACTGTTTCCTGTATCACTGGGGTGTTTATTGTTCTTCTGTGTATTTTTGACCTCTAATGTTTTATCTACAGCTCTGCTATTAAATTCACTCTGTTGTTAAATATGGGTTCTGACCTGCTTGTATATTGCTGAATTTTTCAAAGCTTTAACGTAAAACTGTCCTAATGTTGATTGACAGCATGAAGTCAGAAGAGTTAAATAGTCTTGGAAACGGCCTCTGCTCTCTAGCTACAGGGACTTACTAAGACAAACTGGTTCTTCTACAAACTTTTCCAAGCTATACTGTTGACTCAGAACAGCAGTATGACTCAGCTGTTGGTAGAAAAATTTATCTTTTCTTGTGGCTTTTTTTTTTTCTTGGAGTATGTGTACCTTTTTTTTATCCTAGGTAAAAAGGACGGTCTCTTTAGAAACACCCAGTTATGGGCAGATTATGTCTCTGTACAATCCAGACAGTAACTTGGACAAGAATATGTTAAGGGGATATGCTATTCGGCAACTGCTCTCCTTTCCTCTGGTGAAGGAGCCCTATAAATGCATTGTGAAGGTGAAGCCAGCTATTGGGCTGAAATACTCCCTGCTGATTCTTCCGCTGCTGTTCTGTGGCCTGAGGCAGAAAATTCTTCTACGTTTCTACTGAGTGTCCCAGAAACGGTAAAATTCCCAAATAAGAAAAGTATGAATGTATGATATGCTGAGTGTAAACAAGCCACACCAATGGCGTGGAGAAACCTGGAGAGTCTCTTGAAGACCAGTAAAGAGATTAGACCCAACGCATTGCCTAGACCCAACTAGATTAAAGAGTGTGGAGTACGTCAAAATACAGACTGACTTATGGCAGCACTAGTCAGCTGAAAAGACCACTGATGCAGATAGACATGAAAAAAGAGACCTTCTCTTTTCAAAGGTAGAGAGAAGAATAATTCATATCCAGAACTGGTATATTAGTATGTTAGTGGTAAAAGGAATAACTCTGCTTTCTGATTTCAGATGGTACCTAAATTGGCAGTCTGAATCTTTACTCTTTGCTTCAACCTGTTAGAGAGATCAGGTGTGGAAATTCCACATCTATGGCACTTAAGGTTAAATGGCAATTCTTCTACATGAATTATAAAATTAGAATTAAAAATAGTGTCAGAAAAGAAGAAATGGAAGCAAATAACACTTTATGTGCAAGTCAAGAATTACATCCATGTCGTAGGTATCTACATGAGTGACACAATTTCACCTTCTTTCAAATAATTCAGACTGTCAGGTTATTGCCAGAAGTATCCAGAAAAAATACCACAACAACAAAAAATGAAAAGCAAGGCTTCAGATGTGTAGGACATTTCAAATTTGTTTTTCTTTTGAACCAGTCATATAAATTTCCTATTAACCTGTATTTCCTATAAACCTGTAAGTTACTGATATTTTACAGTCACTCCATTAGATTTAGTCCTGAGACTCAGTGTTTCTAAAGTGAGGTCTTTATTAACTACATGGTTCAGAATAATAGTGAGCTTTGCAGTTAAACTGCTGCTTACGACAATCCCTTCATCACCTCCATTCATCCCATGCTGCCTTGCTTCACAGAGTGATTTTGCTGACCTAGGATTCTTCTGGGGGAAACTAAACCAGCAGCTCTACTCCAACAGCACCCCAGGCAGGCTCCACATCAAGGGTGTGAGCTGCACCACCATGGGCTTTCCTTGGTGAACACAATAGTTTTTTCTTTCTGAGAGCTTCAAACCATTTGTGTACCAAACGCATTTGGTCCCGTAAGCAGACAAAATGTCATCTGATGTAAATTCCTCAAAATACACGTAATGGAGATGGGAAGGGTCACAGCACCAACAGCATCAATCTACCGCTGAACTGATACTGCGCCAGGTCGCTTGTGAATGCTGAAACACGCTGCTGCTGGTATGTGAGAAATTCCCAGGAGCCCCTGCAGACTCCGCTGAAGTTAGCTCCTTTTGGGCTAAGCGGTACTGTGCTGAACCCAAGATGTTTCCCATGAAACAAATCAGCTTTTGCTGATCAACTCCATTCCCAAAGAAGTGTGCATGTAACTTTATTTTGGATTTCATCCCTACCCCTTTAAGTTCAGCACCGACTTTTTTTTATGTCTTATGATTTTAAATATCACTTTTAAAATACATTTTAGGTAGCGCTATTTTATACTGTTTTCACCTACTTATCTATCTGCTGTAAATACACGTTTAGGTGATAACTGGTAAAGATTCAAACATACGTTTATCCAGATTGGATTTCAACTTCTCTCTCAGTTGCTAACACCTTTTTACTAGTGACCTCTTCCAGCAGATGTCATTATGTTGTAAGCAGCAAACAGAAAGCAGGCAAAGCCTGTATTGCAAAACAGGATCACCAGAGAATGTTTAGTGCTCTTACTAATTGAATGTGTGCGTATGGAGGCAGTTGCATAGTAAACAAAAACATTGTGTAATCTCTTATTTTTCACACCCTTTCTCAAAATGTATTCAAACCACATTTTCAAACTTTGCAAGAACAAAACGAAGGGTCTTAAAAGGCAATACTACCTCTAGATTAAAAGTGCGTGCTGAGCTCCATTGGGTATCTCATTATTTCCTTATGGTATCCATATGGGATTTTCTTCAATATTACTCAAATTCGACAAAGCTGAGATGGAGTGCAACTTAATGCTTTCTAATAAACAAAAACCTATTAAACTTTTTCAGACAAAAAGACAATATATCCCAAATTTCAGGACTATGGAAATTACTCAGTTGGATAGAACAGCAAGCTTGACAAATTCTGTTATTTCTGAAATATGCTAAGATACTCATCAGGTGTGAGTACTGAGGGCCGTATCATGAGGTGTGTAGCACCTGAAAACCAATGGTCTGAGTTGTCTTCACAGTGTGAGTCAGTTCTAATCCACAGTCTGATTCAGGAGTGGAAATTGTTTATCCCTTCTGTCAGAGATCTCTGAGGTGACTATATGATTTCACCTCAGAGATAACTATACACTTCCTATAATACTCAATCATCCATGGAGCATCCACAACTGCCAGACAAATCCCAGAATATTAAAGTATCCCAAATCGGGACAAATGCACTTTGACACATAAGTATTTGAACTACAGTGGTACAACCATGGTGTGTGCAGATGAGCTGTCTGTCACAGTGGAGGCAGGAGCATTTGGGAAAGGAGCAACAATAACACGAGGGACTGGAAAACACCACAGTCATCCTAAGTTAAGCCATCGCTGATTGTGAATATACAGCCAGACACCGCCTAACCATTCCTAGCCGTTGTTATACTGTAGTAGCACTCTTGGATGCCAGTCAGAGATTAGGAACCCCATGGTCAAAGCGTACAAAAAGAAAGAGAACCTAGACAAAGCAGTGGTCCAAATATTGATTTTGCAGAATGCTACAGGCTACCTACATGGCAGTTCTTGGATCTCCAAACCCCAGAATAAAGAGGGATATGACAGTCACTAAATAAGTACAAAGAATTTCTCCAAGCCACGCACACATACAACACTCCACGCACATCATAGCACAACCTATGGAAGTACCAACACTGTTTTCTGCAGTATTCTTGAGCGCATTATTGTAAAGATCAGAAAATTAATTTTATCCTCAAAAGGTAGGTTCTGTGATTTTAAGAATATACAGTATTCTTTGATCCCCTTCTTGAGTGAGAAATGGAATACACCACTAATTATGCGCCCTTGTCTAATGATGGCCTTTTTGTTTCCTTATGCTCTCTTTTGGAGACTTGTTGGCTTTTAATGCCAGCAGGATATATATATATATGTCAGCACCTTTTTTATATTCATATTGTAAAATATCAAAAAGCCTTAAAAGAGCTATATCTACACACTTAATTGCAGTGATGTTCAATCTGTCCTAGAAGTGCCCCTGGGAATCACCTGAACATCAAACACTAATGCATAGTAGGGTTTGAGCTGAGCGAGAGCTAAGTAACACAACAGAAGGGAGAATGTGGACTCTGCTCTTGACTTTCACCATCTGTGATGCGATACCTGAATCTCAGCAGTTCTTGTCCTTTCACACGTGAAGACAAACATGTTAGTTTAAACCACACTTTGTGATTCAGCCATGGTTTAAAGTAACCTGCTTGGCTTCTGCTGAAACAGCCTAGCAGCGCTCATGTAAGCAGACAGCACGGCTGGGATTGGCTGTGATACCTAAGAGCTGAGAAAGAGCGAATTCCTGACAATTCCTCCCAGTTATAACTGAAATAGGTCTAGATATAGAGACTAAACATGGAAATGCAGGCTGTACACAGATGAGGAGGCGCAGGGACAGAAGCAGCGTGTGCTCACATACCCGTGAGAACAAACTAACGACACATTGGTTGGCATGTTGTTTGAATGGAAGAACAGATCTTGGCTGGCAAAGACACGGCCACACAATCTCCAATCACCATTTACAATACATTTCTTGAGTTTTTGTAAGATTTAGGAGGATGATGCATCATATCATCATTCCACATCCTTTTTGCTAAAAACCTGTTATCAGACGTACACTGCAAGTGGAGAATAAAAAAGCTTTTCATAAGCAGATGACACTTCTAGTGTTAAGGTGAAAATGTGGAAGTGTTAGAGTTCTTTCTCTATGAGAAGGGAAGGTTGGAAACAATCACCAATATAATGACTCCGCTGAAATCAAGTTATATCCAAACACTTTGCAATTTTCAGAGCAGAAAATATGGTGAGATAAAGATTACTACAATTCACCACAGGTTTGGAAACCTTTTCTTATGAAAAGGAAATTGTTTATATACAATTAAGATCTTCAGACACCTGAGCAGAGCTGTAAAATTTTGTTCCAGAAGGTCAGTAACACCATGAATTCAATTAATCCTCTCAAGCTATTCCTACATTACTGAAAAGCTATTCTTGACAATGAGGAAAGTGTGATACCATCAGAGTCAGAAAAAATTAGCTTTCTGGTGAATTTTCTTCATTGTTCCTATATAATAGAAAAAAAATCTACAAATTTTTTCTGCAGCCTTGAAATGTTTGTTAAGTACTTTCTTCCACTTCCAGTTTAAGTTTACATTTTAAAGTGTTGAATCAATATTAAATTTCACTTATCAATAATAAACACCACTTATCAATATTAAATTTCACTGAAATGCATCTGTCCAGTCTGTTCCCTGTTCCTGCAGTTTGCTTTCAAGGTATGGCTCTAGACTTGCTTTATCATCACCACAGGAAAATGACTAACAGATCATGCATTAACTCACTTAACCTCAGGTGACAGAATTTATTGTACAGAACTTGTACCAGAGTGTTTTCAGCTTCGAGCTCATCAGGTTGCTTGCAGCTGATGTGCGTATTACACCCACACACCTTGAACATTCTTCCCCCACTCAGAGAAATCACGCACCACACTTCAGAGCCATCAAATAAGGGAGTACTCAGAATAACATCATTGTAATTTCACAGAGTAGATTTTAAGTCTTATTTGAAATGGAGGCAGTGCACACTTAATACTGCCGGAGAGTTATAACACAATTTCTCTCAAAAATTCCTCCGCTCTTTTAATTTTTAGCTAACATGCATTAGTAAATAAGTCAGAATGCTTATGCCTTTTCTTCACTGAGATGCATACAAAATGCATATTCTGCTGCCAATATTGTAAAGTGATTTTCATTGTGTGTTTTATGGAACTGTTAGATATGTTGGATGAAATCATGGTCTCCTTTGAAGTTAAGGAGAGCATTACTGTTGACTTAATGAGACCGAGATTTCTTTTATGTTCAAAGTTAGGCAATGTTTTTCACTTTCTTTTTTATTAAAACATACCTCAGAAAGTTAAAAAGTAAATCAGTGTTGTATCCACAACATCTAAAAGCCTAAAAACGTCAGTAATTCAAAAATTCCTATAAATGGCTTTGAATGCCAGACACAAAGTTAGATTGAATTTGTATGAAGTCAGAAATATATTAAACAAAGTGCTTCTCATTGGCACCAAGTCTGAGTTGGATTAACAAACCTTTTTAAAAAAAGTTATAAAGGATTTATTTAAAATTAAAATCTATCTTTTTACAAACTGCTTACCCCCATTAAATAAAAAAAAGAAACAGGAATTGTGATAAAATATTATGCCAAAAGATTAAAAAAATAAATAGACAAAAAAATCTAGTTCTTTACTAAAGACTACCAGCTTTTAGATTAAAATGTAGATAATTTAGATTAATTTAAGGATGTCAATTCAATGTCTGTTGACTCCTACTGACTGCATCTCTGTTACTTGTTCTGTATGGCATTTCTATACGGTATATGAGATCATATATACGAACTATAAGAAATATCCCATACTGAGTTATAGCTGTTGAGAGCTAGAGTTTATAAATAACATATAAGGGCAACATTTTTGCAGAAATTACTTCACATTTTGGGATTTTTTTCTGGTCTTTGTGCCATGAACGTGTTTAGACACATTCAGAGGGCATTCTGCAACCGCTGTTCTCTTTAATGGAAGTAGAAAAGCATTTCTTCAAGAAGAAGCTGATCTATCTTTAAGAGATGGTAGTATGTAGACACCACCATTTCAGACCCAGATCCTAAAGAAATATCGATTAAGCATTTTTTGATGGAAAACCGGGATTAAGTAGGTTAATGTTCTTTACATTTCTTACTGTGTTTTAGTATCTGGAAGACAAGGTCATGGCTGGTGTTAAAATAATTGCAGAAGGCTGGAAGATGGTAGAACAAATATTTGACACTTCAGTACAATGTTTTCCCTCATTATTAAATGGGCATTACAAAAGCATGTAGAAGTCTAGCAATATCTGATGGCTCGGTAAGAAAAATCTACAATGTGTAGTCTGAGAGCCCTGAATGCCTAAAATGTCTACTGACATCTAGCAAACACATCGTCACAGTAAAATGGACAACTACAGGACACCTTGGCCAATGGTTTCTCCAGAGGAAGATTTTCCCGAGTGGGTGGCTGTTTGTAACTAGCTGATAACCAGCCGTTACTAGGATGGAGATTTTGTGCTTGAGTGCTTTTGGAGATCTTCCTGTCAGATATTCTATGTTCAAAGGATCAACCAGTATTCTCAGTTTAGATTCATTTTAGATAAAACATAATAAACAAGGAACATCTCCAAGAAAGAGAAGTAATAGGAGTCTAAAGTCTCCGTGTTGTATTGCCTCAGAGCACTAACAGAGAAATACTTAAGTTCTTGTGATACCCAAAAATCAAAATCTAAAAAAGATTGAGGTTACATTATGTTATAAATACACAAAAATTCATTTAAAATGTTAATTAAACAAGCCCCAAAGACAGATACTCAGCCTTCGCTTTTTCACCCAGCTCAGAGCTACATCTTATGACTTCAGAGTTGTAGCTATGGATAAGAAAAAAAAGGGGCAATGGATTTCTTCAGCTTTCCTTCCATACATACAGGCCTGTGCCCGTGTGGGGTTTTCCCTATGCAGTCACTCCCTCAAGATAAAGAATTCTACCTAAATTCTTTTTGGACCTTGCAAATCAATATGTATGTTTCCTTCCTTTTTTCTCTTCCTTCTCCTTCCCAGAAATCAAGTCTTCCTAGTTTAATTTTTTTGAATACTCTTACAAATTTTGTTTCCTTGTTTAAAATAAGAATTGAACATTTTTGACAGTTTGTTTTCTTAAACAAGTATCTGTGAGAACCCTGGAGCCACGTACTGTGTTGTGGATAACCAGAATAATAACGTAATGACTTCCAAACAGCATTCAGGTTGCTTTACTTATTCTTCTAAGAAAGAACAAAAGATTTTTAAAAGCAGGATGTGTCTGACATTATCAAGGTCCCTTACATGGAGTTACAGAGAATGGGAAGAGGTACAATCAATTTATCATGAAAGAATCTCGCTCTGCAGTGCATGGAGTATGGAGAATTCTTTCAGTATGCAGCAGTATAATGAAGCAGTGAGAGACAGAGATTATGCTTTCAGTTTTATTCATATTATGCATAAGAATTCAAAATTCGTTCTTTGGAGGATAAGCGTCCTAAATCACCTGTAAAACATTTGCCTTATCTTACAACATTAAAGCAGTAGTAGAAGTACTGCTGAGTTCCAAGAAAAAATTAACAAGCTTAGGAAATCAGTTTAACGTGTTGCAAGTCTTCCAGTGAAATGTTAACTTTTAGACACCGAAGTGCTTGTGAGCACTTAGGCCTAAAGAAGCAAACCCTCCTCCCCCTCCTTACACCACATTTTTTTTATTATTATTATTTTTTTGAACTGAGCAGAAAATATGTAGGAAAAAAAGCAACTATATATACTTCTGACAGCTCAAATGATACATAAATATAAGGGCTGACAAGGGTTGGTTTGTCATTGTAGTTCACTTCGATCAACTCTACATGGTTCTGTAGGACAATGAAATTCAATGCACTTATAATTTCCAAAAAAGTGAGCTCAGATTCTTTTAAAAGCATTTCTATGTGAAAACGGATCATTTACATGCCAAAAGCACTTTTAATGTGACATATTTAGCACATGTATTATTGAGAACGAAAGCTGCTTGAACTTAGTGAATTTTAAAGTCTATAAAATGGCACCCTGCTGAGCAGAAAGGTAGCTGTTCAGTGAATTTCCCAGTTATGTGATTATTTTGAATAATAGACTTGTACATAACTTTTTACGAAATTAAAGGTATGACATTTGCTTTAGTTCAGTCCTGTAAATTGCACTTTAAAACATAAAGAATGGGCTGATGTATGAATTTGTTGTTCCTCCAAGCAATTTTGCTGATTTTTTAAAGAACAGTTTTATGTTTCATCTATTGAGTAACACATCAAACAGTTATCTTAGTAGATTTAATGAGCATTCATGTATAACTTAACACATATGAGGAACAGTCAGGAACCTCAAAAATAAAAATATTGTGCATTACCTTGATTGTCTGGGACTCATCCAGGCCCCCGATGCAAGACGATGCAAAAATTTTTGGTGAAAAATCCTAACACTGATGAAGCTTAATTAAGAGAAGCATCTGAAAGTATAAAGACATAACAAATTCATTTAGTTCAGCTTCTCTTTAACGTGATTAATTATACCTCACACTTCACTGTCATGGAATTACATAGTGCTATCTGCTTCTAGACAAAGAAGACACAGCAGGAGAATAAACTGTGTCCTGGATTTTATTTTTTTTGCTATCAGGAACAACATAAAGCATTTGAAAATGTGAAATATACAACAGAAATCCTTCATGTGCGATACATATATAAATAGGCATTATTTTTTTCTGATTAAGTTTTGGACAAACAGTTGCAGTTTTTTCGCACATGAGCTACATTCTGCTCAAAGTCATCCTCCATGACACTGCTGTTGTATCTGCTTGCATTGCTGTCATGCTGGCCATCGAGGAGACTTCGCCCTCACCTAGCACCAATGAGCTACATTACTTTTACCACCTGAGTCCAAGAAGATTCATCATGACTAGCTATAGCACAGCACACGGCCCCGCTTAAAGCTGAAGAGGGAACAGACCGTTTGCCGTTAAGCGAGAGCGTTTTGTGGAATTTGGGTCTATGAAGCAGAATTCTGAGGATGAAACGGAAATTTGGGAAGATTCAGGAGGCTTTCTGGTTGTAACTTGTTTGATTACACTATGTGCATAGCAATCCATACATAAAGGGGTTGCAAAGAGTACGAGATAACTCTTTCTTTCAGAGACCACTCTTCTTTTAACCTAAACACCAATACCAAATACACGGTGTAAATTGACTCTGCTTAGAGAGATTAAGGCAGACAGCAAGTGTCCTGTGATTTGTAAAAACCCACTCCCTCAATATCAAAAACCCTCCTCTACCAATGCAAACTCAATATGCAAATATTTCTAGCACTTTTAAACAGCTCATAAGTTAGGAAAAGTGCCAGTAAGACTATCGTGGAAAAGAGCATTCAAATAGCCAAGCCACCCCACCTCTTTTTTTATTAAACGGGATGCTTTCAGAAAAGGTGCTCAGAGGTATAAGATCAAAAGACAACATTTGATATTACCCAAGACACACGATCCTTATCTTGATCACTCCCTGCTATTCAGTGTTTCTTGCCCTCATGGATGGGACTAGAGGAATTAGATTTTCTTTTGACTTCCAATCTGATGTAAATCCGGAAAGCCATGACAAACACAACAGAAAACTGGAAATGAAGATTTAGGGGCCAGAAGAACCCAATGGTTTATTACAAAGGGAACAAAATTCTCTGCTACGTATAGGAACTCCTGAAAATTTCAGGGCTCCTGATGATAAACCGCAGTCTGATGGTTAATGCACCCCTTGAAAGGGCAAGGGTTTAAACTCCGAAGGAGTGTAGATGCTTTGCCATATGTACGTATGTTTCCCCTTAGTTCACAGCCCAGAATGATGCATTATAAATTAAATAAAACAAATACATCATTTGCAAACACAAACTTGCTTCCTTGACTTATTTTCAAATGTGTCATTTATAAAAATTTAGAAGATTTTTTCAAAACATAATAAATGTGGCAGTCAAAAAAAAAGTAAGAGCTTAAAGCTGTTTCCTGCTCACTTTTGAAATGTAATGTTTTGAAGGCTTGCTCAGATCACTCCCTATTCTTCATATCCTGCAGTAACCCAACAGTTACTAATCTAGACAAATGTATGTTGGGGGGGGTGGAGGGGGGAAGATTGCTTTTAGCAGACATGCGGCAAGGTTTTAATTTGTAGCTGATAATTTGCTACTGGAAGCTTACCCTGATTAGTCTTCTTATGGCACTAACAGTTTTTGAGGTAGTGTGAATTACCTACTGTGTATGTTTTTACCACCCATTCAGGGATGAAAATGAGTTACAACCTAGGCCTCAATTAAAGCTTGAAATAAGAAAACCTAAAACTTCTTTTATGTCCTCACTTCTAAAGAATAGAATTAGTTGCTTCTGATATTATTGGAATTGTAATTCACACTCCTGGAAATCCAGCAATGGATCTTTCAACCCTTTTCAATGAAGCACATTTCAGCTGTTACCCAATTACGCTGCCTTTGCTCCAAGTCAAATCATCATCCAACAGCTGAGAATTGAAACAGACTCCATTTGTGAAAATGAATGGTGTATTTATCTGGTAATGCAGAATGTTTTTAAGTGTTACTCTAGCTGTCGTGTAGAAATTAGAATGTTATTGCTTGTTCTATTAATTCTCATTTCTGGGAAACTGGAAACAAATGTAGGTTGGTTTCATGGGAGGGATGTGGAAGGCTTTTCTATCAGCATTATATGCAAAGCATGCCATAGGCACTACAATGAGCAATGTATTGCCCGTAATCTAAGCATCTGGCTTAAAATAAAGAACTCATCATGGGAATCATTATTTCTCAAAGGGGAATCCATGTTACCCTTTTTGTACACTGGTGCTTAACAGTCCGCTAATTCTAACTGATCACCTTCTCACAGAATGTTGGAAACTATATGGAATTAATAAATACAAATAACAGAAAATAATATTCCCTCTGCCTCAGCTTCCCTTTGTCTAGGTTTCCCCATTTTCCCTTAACAATGTACAAATATTGTTGAGCTATTGTTTGGGGTATATTGTAATAAATAACCAAAGCCAAAACCAAACATCCTTCACCTCTACCCAGTGACATAGTATGGCCATTTTCTCTGTTTGCCACAGTAGCGTGGAATCTTATTTTAGGTTTCATTAATAATATTTTTAGAGGAGGGAAAAGTGAGCAAAAATATAATGGTAAATATCATTACAATTATTTTATTCCATCACTGTTCACTGGTCCCTATAGATGATGAGAGGCAGCATAGCAATAAATAATTTCACAACTGGTAGGTGTTGAGGAGAGCAGCTAGGAGACAGGACATTCTTCATTAAAAAGGAAAAAAAAAAGTGACAAGCAAAGGGTGCAGAAATCATGGGGAACATTCTGCCATACCAAAAATACAACATATTTATTTAGATAGCTACCCTGTGAAACGAAGTGCAGTCACTGCTTCTTAGCTCACGTCAGCCCCTCTAGTGAGATAAAAGCTAGCTGAAGAAGCCTGTCTGCACCGAAATACGTTCTCCTACCACTTCTGTGAATATACTGTTGAGAGTGGGGGAAGACAAGCGACATTCAAGCAGAGCAAAGCTACCGCACTGATGAGTGGCAATTGTCAACTTACGTGTTTTGTGTCAAGGTGTTTTTTCCACTGTGATAATTTTAAAGAACTCCACGCAGATTATATAGAGACCTATTGGGTTTAATCCTGATGAAGTTAAAGAAGTCTTCCCCAAGCAGAAAAACTGTTCAATATAGATTTTTCTCTCCCTTCTATGTACCTTATAATTTCTGCTTATTCTTCTCTGGTTTTGTGGTAAATGGACATATTTAGACTTCCTTTGTCTTTTACCCCTCATTACCCTTTCATAGCAGGTTTTGTCATGCAGCTCTTATCAAGTTCTCTTTCTTATTGTAAAAGTGACATTTAGAATAATGAACTTAATGTAATTCCATTTTTATCCTACAAAGGGCCAGATTCTCAGCTGCTATAAACTTGTGTGCCCCCTCCGAGGTCAGGAACAGCTGATCAGTGCAACCTGAGTTTGACTTTAAGAAAGCCTACCAGGTGCAAACAGTTCTTTCAAAATGTTTAGAATCTCACAGATTTAGTCCCAGAATCACGAGACCTCACTTCAGGCATCTAATTTAGATGCACACATGTCCTGTGTTTCCTCTAGCACCTGGCCTTCACTCTGTGGGACTGTCTCTCAACTGAGAACATTGATGCTTCCTGCATGGAGGGAGCCTCCATGAATTGCCCAACACCAGGAATAAATTTACATGTTTTATGTTTGAGTTTCAAAGCTGAGGTCATAGCACTGGAGCCACCAAACTTCTCCAAGAAGACATGGTGTTAAAAAATCCCAACTAGCTAGTAAGAACGCTGCCTTTGTCAGCTCTTTGCTACAAAAATGCCGCATTAACTCATCATTGCCTCTCCGGACATGACACAGCTTACTTATGAAACTGGACCAGAAAGCATTAAAAGGGTGTTAAACTGAGACTGGGGTATAATCACTGTGCATAATCACTGCTCATAATGAGTGCAACACAGACCTTTTCTACTAGTCCTAAAGAAGCATCTGGTTTCTGCTACCCACTTTCTCATCTGAAGCTATTTTTTGATTAAAATGAATATCTGGCCAGACATAATTGGCAATATATCTATTTTCACTCTTTGCAGTGCGTTCTTCAGTGTGACTGGTTATCCAAGTCACCTTTTTTTTTTTTCCTGCAGCTCCTTTTATTGGCTCAAATGTTTTGAACATGAGCAGGACGTTCTGAACAGCAAACACCCAACAACAGGTATGATTGTTCATACCTGCATTTTCGCCATACGGATGCAGATATTGATGACACTCTCACCCGTTCCGTGTTTCCTGTTGTACTGTACTCACCACTGAACTCCCTGAATGTGTATTACGTGGTCTCTTCTACTGTGCATTAAGATGCATGACTTACAATTGTTCCATGTTTGTTTTTTGCTGCTAACAAGTGAGGAAAACATAGTATTCTTTTATGCAACAAAGTATTTTGCGTTTTTTTTCCATTTCCCAAAAATTACAAATAAGAGGCCCTAGTACAAGTGAGTGTAACGATTTCATACGTTTTGGAGTTTAATTACATCTTCAGATGCATTCAATATTCAGCCAATTCTAATAAAATTATAAAAATAATGAGGATGTATATATATTCCAACAGCAACAAAATCTGTAAAGTTCAAAAATAATTTTCTGTTATACAAGTAGACCTTTCCTTTTTCTATTAGAGTATAGGTAGATTTGTTTCTATAGTCTTGGAAGTGGAAAGTGTTGGAGAATATACTACATCTGAAAGGAAAGAACTTGTTTCTTGTACTAGAAAACATATTTCCTGGTTTGGTTAGAAAGTATAGATCTGCTTGAGAAGAAACCACTACTAGAAGAAAGACAACTACAGAATATTTCTTTTAGAAAGTCCTATTACTAGAAAACCAGAATGCCTCAGCTCACGCTACCCATTCGCAAGACCATACGGAACATACCTGCACCACACACCTTACACTAGGCACTCAAGAGATTAAGTGCCAGGCTAAGTCTGTAATTTTTTCTAAGTGCTACACATTGGGTCCTGCCACACATAAACTTGGTAAGTACAATAATAAGCAACTATCTTGCACAACACAAAATCCAGTTTGTACAGTGCTTTGAAACATCAGATGTTTCAAGGTAATTTACCAGAGATATACAATAATTGAATAATACAGTCTGCAGCTCCAAGCTAATGACGGTAAGCAAAGGGAAAACAAGTGAGTCTTCTCTACTATCAAGGTAGGGAATCTTTGTGTTCCTTAATCTTCTCCTCTCCTGGGGCTGTCAATTCTGCAAAATGGCTTGAAATTATGGATTTTTCTCTCATGGACTACAATTTGCTCAGGGACTATTCAAGTAAACAAAGTCATTCAATTTATGATCTGGTTGCCTCTTTACCTAGTATATTTACAATGCATTTTCTGTAATTGTTACAATATTGATCAAGGAGTGTTTTGTAAATATTCTATAGATAGTGGCATGGTCTATGTGTAGAAAAAGTCAGATGTTGTCAGGCCACATTTATTTTACACACAAAAAGATCTGCGCAGCATTTTCGCTTTGATCAAATCATACTTTTGAACCATTTTGCATATTCTGCAAAAAACCCAACAAAGCCTACAAGCTGACAAACACCGCAAGATAAATACACCTGGAGTTGTGGCTCTATTGATGCCGGCGAGAGATTTACTGTTTACATCAGTGCTGCAAGCACTGTACTTTTAAAGTTATAATGTACATAGTTCCCAAACAGTATGAAAGAAATTTCTGTTGAAATAGAAGCTAAGCCAAAGTAGACTCCTTTAAAGGTCAAGTTCTATTCTACTGTATTAACAGAGATGAAAAGGGCAAAGAGGAGTGAAAATCAGTACCCAGCAAACATCGTGTTTGCTTTGCGCATTTTGTAGGTTGTCTGTGACGAATATGACGTCCTCTGTACATTTTCCTTGATATTCCCCACCAAAACTCTCCACTGGAGTAATCTCAGGTAAACACACTTAACTTCATGTCTCTTCTAGGTCCTTACCAAGCGGCTCTGAAGAGAACATTTAAATTACAGCATGGCTTCCTCGATAGGGTTTGGCAGGTTATTGCACTTTATGCATTCCCACATACAGAATAATAGGATGCAGACTGAGCAGTGAAGGACGAGGATTTTGGTCATCAATTGACTCCATTAACTACAAAATACGTACAGCACAGCCGTTGTGTAATGCTCACTGTTCTCCTTCTGCTTTACAACTGCAATGCACAGAATAAGAATTCATGGTTACACATAATAACCAGAAATGCTCTTTTATATTTCTCAACACGTGCAATGTCCACGCATTGACAGGGTCTGTCAACATGGAAGGTTGCACATCCAGCCTCAAACCCAAGAGGGGGAAAATGGTCAAGCTTGGAGTAACGACACTTACTCCAGCTCTGCCCTGTCACTGACCTCAACTTGAGTCAGGGCACTCCACGCTTTAAACAAGGAGCGGTGGGGGTGAAGCGAAAGCAGTTCAGCTCCTCTGCTGCCACAGGTCAGGACAGAGCAAAACTCTTTTAAGAAAAGACTGCCAATTTAGGTGAATTATGTGTGGTGGTTTTGTGATGCAGATTACTGTCCATGAGGGACTGGGCTGAAAACACTGAACTCATTGTGTATGCACATATAGATTATGTGATAAATTTAACTATAAATTGAGAGATCTATACTGTCATAAAGACCTATTTCAATAAGACCATTAAAAAACCCTGGCATAGTAGCTGCATTTTAGTTTACTGGACTCTGGATTTGAGTTTGTAGCTATTTATTATACTAAAACACTGAATTCCATTCCTGACTCTTACAGTGTTTTGCAGACACAGTCAGAAGCTAAGAAACAGTGCTCTGCTCTAAAATGGAGTTTTCTTTTCATTTTAGCCAGCTAGCTCTCTTTAGCCAAGATTATTCATCAATTTTTAATTGATTTTTTCCCCCAAATGTCAGAAAAAAAATCCAAAATATAGGAGAAGGAATCTGACTAAGTTCTTATAAGCTGAAGCAAATTTGAACACCATTAAATGTTTCTACATTCTCTTTTGGGTGAAAATAATTTTTTTGATGATTTATCTTTGGCATAGCAAGATTTAGTACCTCAGTTTCTGGCACTTCATTCCATTTTAGATACTATGCAATAGTTTATTCTCATGAAAGTAAAATAATGCTGAAAAATTGAGAACCAATGCTGAAAATAATCCCTTCAAAGTTTATGGATGTATGTTCAAAAAAACCCAATAAAATAAGACAGACACTGGAAAACTCCAAGGAAACGAGACTCCAGTATTGTGTCCTATGGCCCTGACTGGTCTTGCGCTCAACCAACCTTCTGCAATTTCAGGAAAATTTTAAGATGTTGTTTTAAAATACTCTGCATTATGCAGCTTATGTCCATTCCAGAAAGAAAGACCACAGAATAAAAGCTAAAAGGAGCAATTTTATAGAGAGCATAGATACTCACACGAGTTAGTGCAGGTATTTCAAAAGTTGTGTTCCCCTTCTGTCTCCTATAACAGGTCGTGTGTTGAAGAGCTCTGTGGGACTTCTCAATACCTGCCCTTACTTCTTCAGGGGACAGATGAGGGGGTCTCCTGCATCAACATTACCTAATGGAAAGTTCAGTTGCCAGAAGAAAATTCCGAAAGCCAGAGAAACAGCCACAAGGCCAGTGTGCAACAGATCTTTGTAGACCCTACACATGATCCAAGCTAAAGTAAACAATAATCTGCTTTGTAATTTCACGTTTATTTTAAAGGGTTCTCGTAGAAACAATCAGCAACTGAGAGAATCCAAAGATCTACATCACTAAACGCATACTCCCCAGCACCTTAAGACACCATGAAGAGAACCAGGTAGATCAAACACCACAAATAAACCCAGCAGTTCTGTCTTTAGCCTGCCTGATCTGGTTTGTGGGCAACAAACTTTTCTGCCTATTCTGAAATCTGCAGTTTCTTCTTCGCGTGTCTGCCTGTGTAGCTCTCAGGCTTACACTGCGCCACGGAAGCATTCTACTTGCAACCTCAACCACAGACGACACAAACTGTATTAGCAGAATGTGGCTGTGTTTTCTATAGATAAAATTCTCCCCTTGTCTATGGATCCACCCGTATCTCTGCCAAAAAATTCTGTCAAGTCTGTCAAGTGTAGGCCAAGTGTGGGCAAACTGTCTGTGCTTCCCAGATTGATTTGCAAAGATTTTTCTGCAGAATCCTACATTCCCATATCAACACTAGTTTCACCCTTTCTCTGGGGCATTCCAAAGAATAATTTATGGACTATCTTTATTTTTGTATTTGTGAATAGTGGTAAAAATCCCCAGAATCTATTCATCATCTGAAACAGTGAAACTCACTTTTCCATGGATTTCTCTAGTGTTGACTCTGCTGTCTAAGAAAGTGCAGACCCCAGCTGCATTGGGACCACTATATAGTCATCTCTCTCGGATGGGTTTTCTGGTGTCTTTTAAGGTGTGAATGATCAGAGCAGCCTTCTCCTTCACTTGGGACCTGAAATACATTTTTTCTTTATTTGTTATCCTGTGAAATATCTCCTGTCTATAAAATTCAGTAGAAATAGCAGCTAGTTTCAGAAGGGGAGCAGAGGACAGCGATAGAAAGACGGAAAAATGGAGATAGGTACACCTGTTTCCAAAGGGAAACCAGACTTGAGAAGCTTTCACAACTGTTGCAAACATGAAGAAGAAAATATACTGGACCACTAAATATAGATGGTAATTCAAAAAAGCTTTGTCCAGCAAACTTGCCTTAGGCAGGGTAAGCTATGCTGTTGAGTGGACTAAGAACTGACCAGCTGACAGGTCCCACGGGCGGTTTTTGGTGAAGAATTACTACCAAATGAAGGTGGTTCGATTGTGTGACACTGGCATTGGGCTTGACTCAACTTAAAATTTGCATCAGCCCTATTGCAGTAAATAAACAATAAAGGCTGATAAAATTAGCAGGTTACACAGACATCATAAAGCCACGGTTAGCAGTCAAGATGGCATAGTGTGCTTGTTCCCTCAAAGCAAAATATCAGCATAATGCAGAGCCATACACTGGAGAAGAAAAAATGAATGTTCAGGACAAGAAAAATGTCTGCGTGCTGGAAAACCTTGGCTGAGCGGGACTGGAGGTTATAACAGAAAAATATCTTCACATGAGCTTCCCGGGTATGTTAAAGGGTTTCCCAGGGAGTGGCTGGTCAGTTCCATAGTGCTCCTTAGGACTCAGCTTCTGCAGGCCATACCACCGTGTTTGATGGTAGAGCGTGTGTGGGACTTGGAATGGTTCAGGCTCTCAGTTCAACTCGGCCACCTACACTGAGGCTGATAAAGGAAAAGGCACCCTAGTTGAATTTCTGTGCATAATTTTACATGAGAGAATGAGCAAAGGGATGTAGTAGCAGAATAAATTAGTACAGTATCCACTCAATGTTGAAGAAATACTGCAATACACATCCTTGCTCAGGTCACATTGCAATGGAGTTTTGATGTCTCTCCTTAGTTCTCATTTTTCCATATGAAAGGCCCAGGATAGGAGCAGCAATAGTATCACAGGTCACAAGCTACGTACTTTTCAGGGACTCATCTCGCAATGCCTGTGTATAACCAATCCTAGAGTTTTCATAAACAGCACATTGAGGTGCAGTATTTTTAAAAACACAGTAAAGAAACTACTGAACAAGTAAACCTGAGGGAAATGTGTCATGTTAATGGCAAGCATATTTTTCATCACTCCATTGGATAAAAATTAAAAAAAAAAAAATTGACTTTTTCAAACGTATTTTCTTCCCCAGATAATAAAAAAACTCTAGGATGACACTGTAACAATGTGCAAACTAAGCTTATGTTTTAGAAAACCAGGGTCAGCTGCTAGAGCCAGGCAGCACGCTGCCCCATGGGACCTCCAGTCGGTGCCTGGCAGCTTCTAGTCAGAAGCATCAAGCTGCATGACTAAAGGCATTTTAAGGACCTGCATGAACTCTGGTGTATGGAAACTCCTCAAAAAACATTTTGCTGTGTTTGAACTATTTTAGAGGGCTGCGAGAGTTAGGAGCGCAGTAACCACTACCAAATGCTTAGTAGACAACTCGGGAGTGGGAGTATTAGACTGGATGAAAAATAAGTAAAATAAATAAAACAGACAGGTAAGTTTATCGGTTGCCCAGGGAACCAGGTACGTGGCACAGAGGTCTCTGGCAACTGCTTCTAGTCAGGATGAACACCTAAGGCGAGGCTTTCCAGCAGGTCCACAGGCCAAGCCCTGCCGCATCCCTGGATGGTGATGTAAAACACACAGTGTATCATGTTCCTGACTGAACAGTACTTGAGCAGATGCAGGACTAGAGCCACTTGTATGTGAAACTGCGAAAGTAACAGCGGTGATAAATGTGTGACTTTCATGTTTTTTTAACATGCAAACATGAGCTCCCACCTATTTCATGCACTCTTTAAAGCTTACAGATACACACTCAAAATTATGCAGTACTTTTATTCTGCCTTACACCTGTGCTATAGCCACGCCCGACAGTTTCCCTGAAGCAACTGTTATTTTTGCAATAGCAGTAGTAGTGTATTTTAACTGTGAAAGCCTTTTAGATTTAAAAAAATCTGGTTGTGTTGTGAGAAGTGTCTTCTTTTAGATGATGAGATTTGTATTCAACACATATATTATTCTAAAAGGAGCCAAAGCCGTGTTTTGTAATAAAGCTAAGAAGGGAAGGAGGGAAAACAATAAACCAGGAACTTGTAACATGCTTCTCTGAGAGGGAAATTGGGTTTACATGTTAAGACAGGCTTACAAATATGATAAAATTAAATTAAGCACAAACAGGTATCATTTATCTAAAATAGTGTAACAGAATTATATATATATATAAAGAAATAAAATACAACAATTTAACTTGCTCTCTTTCTTTATAGGTTGGTATTAATGACTTAAAGCCCACAAATATGGAATTTATGCAATAATCGCCGTATTACCCGATCTGTTTTTTCAAAGGCAATTTCATTTCTCGATGCCATTGTTTTAAACGGCTTTCATGGCAGCCCA
>NW_010399246.1:16378-16770 GCF_000710305.1 Buceros rhinoceros silvestris | reverse complement strand
CCCAGCCACAGACTACTGCCACTCATCTGACAGAAACATCCCACTTTCACAACTCTCTGAACCATAAGGCTAGAGCCACGTGAGTGTTGTAATTTCGGAGTAGCAGGACAGGCGCAGGCTTTTATGCCATTGGAGTGTAATGGGTTCTGTGTGATTTGAGGCAATGCCAGGTTAGTTGGAAACAGTACCTGAAAGCTTGGAGACACTAAACACAGAAATAAATTGTGCTACAGACTTGGAAAAGTGTAGCTGCACGTAAATTCTTCTGCTATTTTTCTCCTGACAGCAACAGCAACAGCGCGCCTGTTGCTAATAAAAATGAACAATGAAAGAATACAGAACCTGCGCGTCCGCTTGCTTCCCTCAGGACAAGTTATATCCTAAGAGAGTTA
>NW_010399246.1:0-16181 GCF_000710305.1 Buceros rhinoceros silvestris | reverse complement strand
AGTTCAAAGGCTAAAATCAGCTGAAAGGGAGGCTAAAGGTCTGTGCACAATTACTCCCTGACATTTCTGCATGTAATTACCATCCATCTATTTTAGACAGACACCTACCTCACTGGTTTGCATTCAGTTACTCCATTTGCATGCACACTTACGGCAATTACAAGTGTAAATATATGGGGAAATTGACCTCAGGCCTTGATTTTTTTTTTTAAATATGGTCCATATTTATAACAGCACAGTTAAATTTACCACTCCAAAATTCTGCTCCTCATAAATACCAGTATATATCAGTGTTACTATTTGGTTTCCAAATATTCGGAACTGAAGGAAAGGAGAAGGGGAGAACAGCTGTAAGTAAGAATAAAGACATGTTGAAGGAGCAGGCAGAGCTTAGGATAAGAAATATAGTGACAATATTGTGATTTACAGATCAAACATTGCAGCCAGAAGCTGTGTAGGAAAGCAAGACACAGCACTGTTCCAAATAACAGGATAGCTCTTCAGCTGATGCAGTTCAGCAAAGCTCCAACGGAGACAATGAAGCTACGCTGATTTACACTGGCTTGAGATCTTGCTCAATATGTTTATAGCTTAATGGCTCAATATTAATCTGAAAATCAGAAAAATAACAAGTTGTCATTTATTTAACCCCAGCATGATGGAAGGTTAAACTAAATACAGAAAGCCCATAACAAATAGCAGGGACATTCTAAGGTCACCAAATGAAGGCTGTCGTTTTTGTATTCAGGCCAATGATAAAAGAGTTTTTAAATGTTTGGACATTCAATCTATGTAGTGCCACAACCTGAACATACCCCTTTGCCAAACACAGGCTCACTAAATCCTCTTGGAATGTTGTTTACCTCCGAATAAATCAAATTTGACAGAGTAGGTTAACTTTACAGATTCATTTTTCAATCACAAGTGATTGATATTTTTTACAGAAAGCAAGCTACAAAATTCTTACTGCATTACTGACTATTGGAAGTCATATTGTTCTTAGGTGTCATATGGAAATCCGAGCCATTTTTCAAGTACTTTGTTTCACAGTCACCCACCCTCGCTGGGAGAACACAGCCGTGAGTGTACCTCAAAGGAGGATCACCCAGCAGAGATAGCTTATCAATTATTTTAAGTCAGTGTCTGTCTCCCAGAGACTGAACATGCTGTACTGTGTATTTTTCAGCACCGGTCCAGTGCTAAAATCCTAAATCCATTATCTAGGCTTATGCCACAGAACAATAAAGAACAGGCTACTGAAGGAACCTGAATGAAAGTTGAGATATAGGAAGGTTTATTGTTAGCCGATTAAAACAGATTGTAACAGAAAACAGAAAAACAGAAATTTGATTTTTGAAAATCTTTAGTGGAAAGGACAGAAAAAAACCCAAAATCGAACAACCCACCTTCATTTTAAAATTTGTTTGCATTTCTTATTCCCTTGATTAAAAAATAAATATCCATGTAAACTCTTCTGATGAAACAATGTATTCATTGCATTACTTGTTTGTCCAAACGAATATGTTATTTCGGTTAGTACCTGTTTAATTATCATACGTAATATTGCTTTAGGCTATCTGATATGGGTGTCTATGGAAAAGTGATTGTAATTCACTTTTATTATTATAATGACCTTGGTCTATGACAGGTCTGAATTAAATATCAGTGAGAATTTACACAATTCACCGTGCTCAGGTTTATGCCACTTAACATTCAGTATTTAACTGGAGCACCAAAGTTCGGTGGATGGATATAGATGCACAGTTGTCCCAAAGCGCTCTCTACTGTCAGTGAAGACTGTTAGGCACTGCCAAAAGGCAAGTCAGATCTCAGATGAATGGAATTACGCTTTGAGGTGCCTGCCACCTCCATTTTCAATAGAGGGAGCCTACGGTGTATGTGCTTCTACACTCAGTGCTTCAACTGATTGCTCGAGAGCTATCTTGGGGTGTTTATTATACATACGTTCTGGGGAAACATATCCTCATATCCTATTCATACAATAGAATCAGGCTATGAAGCAGCTTATTTGGGGGACCTGCTTTGGGGCTGGGCAGGACTGATAAATACTGAGCGCTCAGAAGTTGTTCTTCATTCAGTGCATCTAGTGTGTGCATTTGTTTCTTTAGATTCTAGGTATAAATCCCACTGTGACCAACTAAATCATCCCGCTGGCTTGCTGAGTAACCCTCCCTCCCTGAGTAACGTACTGGTTGTTTAGGTTAAAGAGTCTCAGGTTAAGAAACTGAACCAAGACATTCCCCTCCCGATGCGTACGTTATAACTACTGCATTACAAAGTGCTGTCTCCTCCATTCTCGCAGTTTTTAAAGGAAAAACAATCCCCGTTTACTTCTTTTGAAAGTGGAGACCTGAGCAGCAAGCCACAGGAGGGAGAGCAGAGATGTGGGTCTCGAATGAAGAACGTGCCACTTGCAGCCTTGAAGAGGCAGTCTGGGGAGTGTGACTTCAGCCTAGCCCCAGCCACTGCTGGACTGAGTGTGCTCGAAGGTTTTTGTCCATTCTGGATGCACATTTTTTTGGAGACTCTCATCTGAGATCTCTTGCAACACCTCTTAGGTACCTTAATTTCACAGTCTAGGTTAAGCTCTTGAACTAAAAACTCGAGTGTGGTGTCACAGCTCTTTTTTGTACCGAGCACGGATGAGACTATCAGGATTAGAAAATCGGTGGGACCTTGACTGCTTGTGTCTGGGAGAGCATATGACAGATCCACTGCTATGTTCACCTTTCTCTTAGCATCCCCTTTGGACACCACTGCCACTGGCACCAGCAGAGAAAAGGTTGTGGACCCAGTGCCTGTGCCTGCATGAGTGATCAAGAACGAATCTTTGGAGCAGAACAATCGGTGCAAAGGACCCGCTATATACACTAAGCACATATCAGGTGAGTTTACATCAGCTGTCTCTAGCCTGCTGCCTTGGACTTACTGCTAGTTAGAAATCCAAGTGCACTGGGAGCACTTAGGGACCACCACCTTTTTAGCATTCACCTGGAAAGAGTCCAGCTGGCACACTCAGAAACAATGCCAAGACGTGAGCCAAAGTGTGGTAAGCGGAGACTGCATTATCCAAATGCTCATTATCCAAAGCAAATCACTAATGTCGATACAGCCCGTGTTTTCTGTTTCCTGAGAGGCTGCTGTCCTACAACATATATATAATATTGCCTTGTTTTACTTTCAATATTGGAATTGCTGTTGTATTAGAAGATTGCCAATTAATGTAGTTCTCATGTATGGAATACAAACTAAAAGATCTGACAATATCCAGGACATTGTTTTTTAAATCCTTACAGAAAAGAACAAAAATGATCTTCCTGCGAGAGTTATTTTGGTTTTTTTTTTTTTGAACCATTATGGCTACTGCTTTATGCAGTAAATTTATGAAATTATAGTTCAATGGCTCTCCCTCCATTTCAAACACTACATACATTCCTATATTCTGATGAAACAGAAATACTATTTGGTACCCTCTTGCCTTTCCAGAATGCTTGTCTGTAGAGATCTCTCTGAGGAATGGCCTAAAAGGAGGAGATTAGGAGAGTTCTAGACAGGGACTGTAAAATGAAGACAGAGAGAAAAAGATGTTTTAAATACAGTATACATATGTAGCAATAAAAGAAGAACAAATAACTAAGAACATTCTTTTCTCCAAAATGGTCAATCTGTATTATCATTCAAAAAAAAAAAACCAAAACCCAATTGTATTCCAACACACAGAGAATTTTAATGTCCAAGAAAGAAACTTTGAAAAATGAGCAGTTTCTAATGAGAACACATTAACCAAAGAAAGCACAAAGGACATTGCTGGTGAACAGGTATTGGACCTCAAACAGAAAGTTTGTTCCATTTACCCCCGACATGTCCTACAATAGCAGGTTTACCATGAACAGAGAAGAATGCAACTGCAAAACAAGCAGATATTATTGCAAAATTTTTATTACAAAATCCACCGTGAAATGTTTTAGGGCACACAGCTGGCATCTGATGCCAACTGGAGGTCAGTTCTTGCTAACCAAAGCTACTTCCATCTTGAATATCCGGTTAGAATTTTCAGCACTGCTGTTCTGGATATGTTAATCCAGTATCCAACCAACCAAGGCTGAAAGGAAAAGCCTTCTCTCTGCTGTTGTTTTTTATGCAAGGGTAAGGCAACAAGCAAGCAAGCGGAGCACACCTCTCAAAAGTACATACCAATTCTAACCCCCACGGTTCTTACCTGGATCTGTAGTTGGGGAGCTGGATAGACATTTTTTTCTGATTTAAGAGTTCTCCCCATTAGTGCGCTACAGGAAGAATCCAATACTTTCAAAGGACTTTCATGGAAATGAAGGGGAGAAGAGAGAAAAACAAGGAGGAAAAGGCCACCAGCTTCCGAATACCAGGAAGACAGTATCCATTATACTCATGTAGGATGTGAGAGTTGTTGGTTCAAGCTCTCGATTAACCTTAGGCTTCCATTTTCTATATGAGTTCTTTAACTACCCAGCTGTATATCGAGCAGGATGAAGCTTTTCCAATTAGATCCATTCCGTGCATAGACTGTAGGTGACCTAGTCAGACTAACTAAAAAGGTGGTCTTTAACTTAGTTTCTCCATCTACCAGAGCTATCCCATAAAGAGTAGACAAGTGTTTGCTACATTGTGAGTTATTCTAACCTTGCACATTTTTTTTTTCTGAAGTCTTTTGTGGGGCTCTAATATTAACAGCTTTCTGCTTCTTTCTAGTGGCCTCACTTTTCCCATATAATATTTTTCAATAAAAGTTGCTGTCCCTTAACTCCTTTAGTTTAATAGCCTGAGTTTTACTGTGCAAGCAATTGTAGAAATTACTTCACAGAAATTTCATTTAGTTTGAACTGCCTTCAGTATAGAGGTGCTGGAGAAAGTGATTACATTTAACAAGTGAAGTTGCTAATGAACAGAAGAGTCAGCTGTTATGACCTGTCCATGAATAAACAGCAAACAGGAGTCTTTAGTGCAAAGTTCAGAGTTTAATAGACACACAGTCATTAAGTCCAGCCTGATCTGACTTCGACCTAGCACAGGCCACACAATCACATCCAGTTATTCGCACAAAACCTGGAAAAGAATCCGCCCTTATTTTTGGTCAAGGTTCCTGACGTAGTTATTTAACCATCCGTCCATTTATTCATTCACCTTTCTGCCTATTTGATGGTAAATTTCTTTCTCAACCTCTCCCTCATCCTCAACAGCTGCACTATGTAACATACACTATCATTTTCCTATAATTTTTTTCTAGAAATTGTCATAATGAAAATACTGGTATCTATCTTATCTTCTACTTACAATAATCAGACAAAATAATGATTGTCCTTTGCTCTACTGGAAAGAATAAAATATACGGATACATTCAAAATTTAGTCTAAGATCGCAATATCCTCATCCCTGTGAGGAAGTCAGATGTTGTTGAGCAAGCGATAAGCAGGACTGATCTGGTGATACAAAGTGTGTCAGCCCTACCAAAGCCCTGGCAGCAGTCTCATTACCTTCATCGTCAACGTAGCCAGGGTTTCAACCCTGATGTCAACCTGAAATTTCCTTCAACAGTTAAATCACTTTGATTGTGAAACAAAAAGGAATTCATAATAAAGTTACTTGTCTTGTAAGATTTCTCAGACTTACTGTTCACAGATGGAAAGCAAACATCAATGAGATGAAAGATAATGACAAAACATAACGACTGAGTGGTGCCCAGTGACAAGACCAGAGGCAATGAGCACTAACCAAAGCACAGGAGGTTCCTCCTGGACATCAGGAAACACTTTTTTACTGTAAGAGTGACTAAGTATGGGCACATGGGAGGCTGTGGATGTATCTCCATCTTTCAAGATACTCAAAAGCCATCTGGACATGGTCCTGGGTAACCAGCTCCAGGTGGCCCAGCTTAAGCAGGAGGGCTGGATCAAATAACTCTGTAACTTGCCCAAAGGATTAAAACCCCTTAGCCCAAGTACACACTATTATTACTCTCTTACCAAATACTACCAACCAAATTTTTACCTTGACCTTGCAAAGAAAAGGTGCCTGCAATACCTCTACAGAGGTAGATTAATAAAGCAAGGTAATCACGGTCCCCTCCAGCACCTCCTAAGATGCCAGCAATGGCTATTGCCCTCCAATCTAATTCATAAAAAGAATATTTCCAAAAGATATCACAATTCCATGCATTTGCACGAGTTTCCTGTAGGACAGATTTCCAGTGACCTCAGCCAGAGGCTGTAATTATTCATTACATAAAGGCCCCTTTTCAGGGCTCAAGAAAGTGAGGAACAGCTTCATACTGTCTAGATGACAGTTCAAGATGAGCAATATTAACTTTAAATAGCAAATTAATCTTTTTATAGTCCAAGCTTAATCCTTGGGCAGAACCTTACAGTTATTAGCACCACCTGGTGCAATATGCATAAAATTTGCTGCCACCGTTGAGACAGACCAAAGCTTATGCTACATTTCAATTCCACTTAAGGTTTCAAATAAGGATTTAAATGGGATTTTGGGATGTGGAGTGAAAGGAGTGGCTAAGCTAGTCATTTGCCAGGGTGGTGCATTTGCTGTGAACATATTGTGTGTGGTTTCTAGACCTAAGTATGCAAAGTAATTGAATATGCCTTTCATTAATTATATACATAAATTCAGACTGTACCTATAATTTTAAATTTAATTTGAATGTAGAAGATAATACAACTTTTTGAAAAAGCAAAACCAAGAATAATATCATATCAGGTCATCTATCTTATATAGCTTTGCTGAACCACGTGAAACTCAGCTAACATTTTTTGCCAGACACTACAACAATGAGAAGAAAAAAAAAATACAAAGAGCAAAGCTTTTTCTCAGCGATTTTTCCAGATCTGAGTCAAACATGCAAAACTAAAAATAGGAGATTCTTTTTCTTATTGATTTGGTCAGCTGGTAAAAAGGGTATGACAGTAAGGGGAATGTACAGTACCTGTGTTTTGATCTTTCTTAAGGTTGTAATAGAGAGGTTATACATTTCATCTGAGCTGACAGCAGTTTGAAACGTTATAGATAGGCTTCCTGAGCACAACCATTATTTACTGTTTGACTGTAATGTCAGTCTTTTTCTGCTTTTTCAATATTGTTTGCACTTTGCCTTTGTGAAAAGGGTCTTGATTGAACCATACAAGGGGAGATATTTCTATCTTTCTATGGGATCAATGAAGATGTGTTTACAGGTCCAGGACACAGTGTACACATCACAATAATGGATTTGAGTCTGTTTGTTGACTGAAAGCTCCTTTTCTTTGTAACTTGTCAATCTTGCATCTATTACTTGATTGCAACATAAAAGGCTATTTGGACAAGCTCTGAAACAACAACTGTATCAATCTAACTGAAGTGGTTACCTGCACTAAGTATGCAGCCTTTAGCAAGATAAATCACTTAAAACTCGAAATCGCGCAGGACTTTATTTGCCTCTCCATCTGTCATCTCTACTGTGTCCACAGCTTTCTTTAAAATATTTTTATTGAAAGGGTACTATCAACATGTGATTGCAATGAAATAATGAGAATTAAAATCCCACAGAGTTAACTTTTTAAATTCTGAACATAAGAAGAAACTGTAGGAACAAATCACTGTTCCAGCATATATCTTTTCCATCATTGATCTCCTGTATTCTGCAATGACCAACACATGTTTAGTCAAGAGTGTCTGTCCTTAGCTTCTAGTCCTCAGATTTTTAGCATCCTCCTTCTTATCCTTCTAGGTAGTGACAAACATACACCCTGAAGCATCTCATCTCATTACACTTATTGAGTGTTGAAAAATACATGCATTCATAATCCACATAAAAGTATTCATCCCCTAAACCAAAATACAGCTAAACCATTTGATTCAGAGACTCTCAAGAGCAAGCAAATGCCACAGGGTGACAGCATGCAGCATGAACTCTGTTAGAGAGCTTATACTGTTGCACATAAAAACCATTAACCAAAAGTTTGTGAATATTATAATGAGTCCAAGAGGAGTGACACCTCAGGGATTGCAAGCCAACGGGGGAAGTTTGCCTTAGAACACTGCAGAGGTAACTGTGCTGAGCCAGAACAGTTGCAGGGGCAAAGGCTGTAATCAAAGCAGCAGGGACAGCAGAGACAGGGACTCAGAGTTCAACAACAGCTGTAATCAGCCTGATTATTCCTGGTTTTCCTCTTCCTGCTTTGTGCCAACTAGAGCCAGCAGTGGGAGCACCTGATCCTCCTAACTCAACAGCTCTCCACTCCAAAGGTCCACATGTATACAGCCCGGCTGCCACACACAGCAGGATGGCAGAGGAGAACAACTCTCATTTTCATTTCACCAGCGACTTTCAAGACATGCATCAGCTTCGGTTCCGGCACGTTCCTAGCAGACCACTGCAACTCTACAGAGCTGAATGTGCTTTGCTAGAAAGCCAAACACAATACCAAAGGTGATACTGAAAGAAGCACTGATGTAAAAGTTGATGCAGCTCTGAAAAACACCCAAGAAAAATTATGTATGTCCTTTTAACAAGGTTAAATGTATTTATGCACTGCAGAATCCTGACGCATTTTTTCTTACCATAGTGGTCATTTCTAAAATTATCGTGGCTAGAAGCAGCTATTTCTCATTCAGAACAGAACTGTAGTTGGCTTGACCTGCACGCTGTTCTTCCCTGGTAGCAAGCTCAGCAACAAGAAAAGGACAGCAAACACGTGTTTAAAAAATAATTTCCTATCCGGCCGTGATTAGACTGCAGTCTCAGTGCTGTCGTACTGGAAAGCTTCACTGGCAGTAACATTTTTAGTAACACAGCTTTTCGAACTAAAATGTAGAAATGTTCTTTCTAAATTGCATAAGACTGTGTCTGTTCTACTCTCCTTTGTTCATACTTGCTCACAAAAGTCACAAGTAATTAACTTCTCTCTGAATGAGTCATGATTCTAAAAGCTTGTGCTTTTAAAAGACCATTGCAATGAGTTAAAAAAGAACTGAGGGAGATCGGTATGTAACAAAATCAGAAATATTAGTTTTACATACGGTTCATATGCAGTTTCTGAGACGCTTTTGCTCCTTGGCCTTTACATTTCTGAGGCTCAGTAAAATAAGCTCCATAATAATTTCAGAAAACATTTGAGTGGTTAGTCAGTAATAACAGTCCTCCTGCCTTTGCAGAAGGCAATCAGAAAACTGAAGGCAAGAGCTCCCAAATGCTCTTGGGAGCAGAGCATTGCATGTAACTGAAGACTCTTGGGCCATCCTACACTGTTCTGTGTGTTATCTTACCACAGTAACTCAACAAAACTGTTCTGTAGCTATGTGGAGTTCCAAGTATTTCTCTGTGGTTCAAAGCAATCGCAGAAACAGTGACGTGGCTCAGCAGGTTCCCATCCACACGCAGCAGACAGGCTGGAGGGGTTGCTCTTAATTTGTAATCATGTGGCCAATAACCCGGCCAAACCCCACACAGCTCCGAACAAAGATGTATTAACTGCAGTCTGCTGAATCCGAAGAACCTCCAGGAAGTTTTATAAAACTATTAGTTTGAAAGAAAACGGAAAATTATTTGTAGAGCTGTATTTCCAATTCCTCTAAGTACCTTTGTTTCAATGCCATACAATTTATCACGTTAGTCGTTGTAATATGGGGTGTATGATGCAGCCTGAAGAAAGAGAATGAATAAACTAAGTACGTTTCTGTCTTTTTATCCTGTTTTTATCATCTAAAAAAGAGGTTTCTAAAGATAGAAGAGCAGAGCAGCAGGAGCACTAGTAAGAGATAGAAGCTGCAACAAATCAGTATTCCATCTACAACGCCAGCCAGCAAACAGCTTTCTGTAAAGCACAGTATGCAAAGAAACAGTTAAGAAACCTTGTTTTATTTTAGAAAGAGAGGATAGACAAAGAAAATAACCACTAAATATCTATAATAAAATATATATTTCTATGCCTTGTATTTTCTGGTACTTTGTTAGCCAAAAATCCCTAAACAGGATGAGCTGCTACTAGTTACTTTATAGAAGCATCTGAAAGATCCGAGTTGTGGAAAGCCAGCACTACAAGCCAGTGGCAGCCCCGCAGTGCCGGCAGTTTACGTTCTACATAACAGATTTATGCTGCCACTTCAAAGGGTATCAGTGGACTCAATCTTTTTAAATAAGAAGCCTCTCTAAATAAGAGAAGTACCGCAGGATGGCACAAGTGAAGAAGCCTAAACTTGAGAGCTTTGAGCTTGAGAGCTGCTTTGCACAGATCTGCCCCAAGAGCCATCAGCTGTAGGATACTCATCCTAGGTAAATCAGAGGCAGGGTGAGCACAGGTATGAGGAACACAAATTTTAGTAAAATTGAAAGGACACGACACATTCTGCAGTTTCTTTCTAAAACTGCTAAAAATTTGACATCCAGAACAATTTAAAAGCACATTCTACTCCTGAATTAATTTGTAAACACTGGGGACATAGCACGTTTTTTCCCCCTTAAAGTCACAGTGTGCACTCCAGTCAACTCAATGGAAACTGCCCTGGTTTTTGTCTTAAACTGACTTCCCGCTTGACAGCCTCATGTCACCTCGATGTCACTACCTCTGTCAATCCCAGCCAGGTTTTTTTGCCAGCTACAAGTAGAACTGAAAGAAAAAATGTCCACATATGTTCTTTTCAAAGCTTGATACAGAGACTATTTTTGTAGTTACTGCACAAATGCTCGAGCCGTAGCTGGATAACTTCTGCTAATCCACCTGATCGCGTCAGACCGACAAGACTTGAGTATGCTTACTACCTGTTGTTGTACATGTAAGTGAGAAAATAAACCGCAATTCTCTGTGTCTATACATGTGTATCAGTGTTATGCCCTGCCAAGACTGTTCTGTGAAACCTCTGGCCTGGAGGATGATTTTACAGTCTAACTAGCGACAGCAAACACATAGAGGGAGCACCGGTTACCCAGTAATTAAGAAACAACAGCAGAAATCAGAGTGTTTATCATTCTAGGGATTTTCCATCTGAAAGATGTTTGCACAAGAAATCCTGGTGCATCAGATCAGTTTTCCCACTGAAAATGAAGACTTTGTCCTTAAAATTTTCCAAAACTTTTATGATGTAACTTCAAGTGTGTTTGTGTAGCAGCCCTCGAAGCGAGTACAATGTGGCAAAAACCAATCTGGCTTGTCATCTAACTCACACAGTCTTAAGAAAGTCTGATTTAGGAATCAAGAACAAGGTTCCCTCAAGTTGCACGAAAGACAGAAGAAAATGGTTTGAAAGTTAGATCTGATCAGTAAACCAGTACAAACTGGATGACGATCACTCTGGGAACTTAGTTGATTTTTAGCAGTTGCAAAAATAGACAGGTGCTTCTCAATGGTGTTGGTTAAAAAAGTAAACACCACATTCACTGAATTTCTGCTGTGTTTTAAAAGAAATGTACAAAATTTACAATACAGGAGTAACAAAATTTCTTTTTAAATACTTAATTTATTAAGTGAGCATTGCTTTAATTTGGTGGTAAGGACACCCACCTCACTCTTGGCTCAAAAGACTGTGCAAATCACATGGAACAATTATTAGATAAAATACCTGAAACAGGGAAGAATGGAACAAGGAAAAGTTCTGGGCCTGTTTTCCCTCACAGGTTCCAAATAATCTCATCATGTTCATCGCTCCTTTCAGCTCAGTGATTCATGATTTTTTTTTTTCAGCTCAGTGGAAAACCTTCAATAGAAAAGGAGTGACAGTATAGACACCTCAAAACACCCTCGTAGTCAAAGCAGTCTCGGGACAGCTGAGAGAGGTTTTGAATGGCTTGATACAATTTGCTCTCAGCTGGGAACCCCCAACTAGTCTTACTAGGCTTCGCAGGCATCGCACCCATCTGATCTCTCTCCCCCGGAAAGAAAAAAAAATCCTGCTCCATTTCTGTAAACCACAGCACACAATTCAGCCTTCAGGAAAGGACCTTCAGTTGTGGTTCACAAAAAGCACCTTTCTTCAGTCCTGCTAAAGTCTGGGAAAGACTTTAAATATAAAATATTTTCTGGTTTTAGGGCTTTATTCCATGAATTTCAGATCCTGCTTTGTGAAGTCTAAATTTCTGTATTAATTGTATTACTCAGCTCTCTATTAATAATATTATTTGATTTTCATTGCCCTCAGTTCTAACACTGTTCTGCTTTTTACATGGTTTAGCTGTTGCAAACTGAGAACTGCCATGCCCAACTACTTTTCTGATTTCTCACTTTCCAGGCGAGAGTATACATAGCAAAACCCTTTCTCTTCTCCATGCAGGCTAAGAAAGTTTCTGATGTAATGCTTTACATTTACCGTCATTGTGGTGGCTTGGCTTCGCGGACGAAGATTTGGGAAGGGCTTTCCCCATGCTTACTGCAAGCGCGCTGATGGCTGAAAAGGCCAATGCACGATAGGCAAGTCCGGTTGCAAAGAGCACAGCAGAAGGTCTCCTTGGGTGGAATAGTTGAGGCACGGTTCTTTTTGAGTTGTCTTTTCTCCTCAAGACTGGTTCTACGCATGCTCTCAAAGGAGGCAGCAGCGTTATGTATGGTGTGTCTCCAAATCTCCCGATTGGAGGCCAGGGTGGACCACTGATGGTGGTCAATATGGCCAAGGCTGAGGTGTTGTTTCAGGGAGTCCTTATATCTCCTCTTTGTGGCTCTTGTCTTGCGGCAGCCGGTGGCGAGTTCACCGTAGAACACAATCTTAGGGAGGCGGTGATCCGCCATCCTGGAGACATGCCCTGCCCAGCACAGCTGCGTTTTCAGCAACACGGCCTCAATGCTAGTGACCTCTGCCTGTTTGAGGACAGCAACATCAGTCACGTAGTCAGTCCAGTGGATGTTCAGGATCGTCCGGAGGCAGCGCTGATGGAAGCGTTCGAGGAGCCGCAGGTGGTGACGGTAGATGACCCATGATTCAGACCCATATAGAAGAGTAGACAGTACAATGGCTCTGTAGACACTGATCTTTGTGCTTTTCTTCAGGTGTTCACTGCCCCAGACTCTCTCATGGAGTTTTCCGAACGCTCTGTTTGCCTTTGCTATTCTATTGTCTATCTCTGTGTCGATGGTGGCGTCTGAGGAGATGATGCGAGTTCACCGTAGAACACAATCTTAGGGAGGCGGTGATCCGCCATCCTGGAGACATGCCCTGCCCAGCACAGCTGCGTTTTCAGCAACACGGCCTCAATGCTAGTGACCTCTGCCTGTTTGAGGACAGCAACATCAGTCACGTAGTCAGTCCAGTGGATGTTCAGGATCGTCCGGAGGCAGCGCTGATGGAAGCGTTCGAGGAGCCGCAGGTGGTGACGGTAGATGACCCATGATTCAGACCCATACAGCAGAGCAGACAGTACAGTGGCTCTGTAGACACTGATCTCTGCGCTTTTCTTCAGGTGTTTATTGCACCAGACTCTCTTATGGAGGTTTCTGAAAGCTCTGCTTGCCTTTGCTATTCTGTTGTCTATCTCTTTGTCAATCATGGCATCTGAGGAGATGATGCTACCCAGAGAGCTGAACTGCTGGACTGACTGCAGCTCTGACTCACCAATGGTGATGTGGGGATGATGGTAGTTTACCGTATAACTGAGATATGATTAATTTCCGTAAGTGGTCTTCTCTTTTATGAATTTGTAACTTTGACCAAAATATATTCTTGGAAATATCTTCTTGAAGAAGGATTTTTCAAAACATTGTACTTTTATATTAAATTGCTGGACCATCATGTGTGTTTATAGGTATTGTAGGCATTCGTAAAATCAGATCATACTGTATGTGAATTAAATGCCTAGATAAATAAACATTATCTTATAAATAAGCCCTGTCTTAGTGGGAAGTGTTAATGAAATACTGTAGTTGAATAAATCAGCCAGTTAAATTCTCCTTACAGATATAGAAGGAGGTACTGCAAATATTTCCCAGATTTCCTTTTCCTGAAAAGTTGGTTATCTTGTTAATTCAGGAAGGTATTAACTATCCAATAAATTCAGCATATCCCTAGTTGTAAGCTGTCAGGATGTGACATAACATCCTATAACATGATGCTACATGGTACATAATGCCTTAAATTAAAAAGAAAAAGAAAGCAAGACATTTCTTTCAGAGAAATAGTAGGTAGCTAATCTGAATATTTGGGGTAATTGGCTCTAGGAAGAGAGAGAGAGATCATTATTTCAGGTTCCCTAGTGAGTGTTAATTAGTCATATTGCTTCATTGTTTGACAAAGGGAACACTGCTCGTACTGCTAAATCTATAATGACACACAGGCTTTTGCAGCACAGGTATTTTAAACTACCTTGACTGACTGACAGGTGGGTATTTTTATTCATAGTTCATTGTGCTCACAGAGTCAAAGTTATGTTGTCTCGGAGGCGTGAGAGTTTTCATCCTGATCACGAGAAGCTTTATTTTTAAACAGCAGAGAACAAATTGCTCTCTGACCATTAAAACAGGAGTCCTCTATTTGTAAGCGCGAAGGGTACACACTTTCCTTTGAGAACGCAGCCTCGGCGCTACACGTACCCAGCCGGCAGTCAACAGCTATAGGTAGATTGCAAGTACTTTGCTGTCATGTTAGGCATCCAAGTCCAACGCTGAGGTGTGAGAGTGGCAGTATCACGCCTGTCAAACTTTTGTTGTCTGCTTTTGACAGCCAGATCTTTAGCACTAAAAACTTAGGTAAGTGAGAAATCGTATCACAAGGATAGCGGAATAGCTCTATATATCTTTGATGTGACTACATTGTCCTAAAGAGAAAAAAAATATTGGATCTACTGCTTACGTGAACCTCAGATTAAGGTTCTTATTCCAAATAATATATATTGAAGTCAAACAGTTCAACAGAAAAGACATAGAGAAAACAACTAGAAAATTACACGATGGTTTGACATTCCCAGGCACATGAAATCTTTCAAATTGTTCTTCTGCATCCTCGAATATGAAGTCTCTTCCCTCCTAACAGGATTACTGATTGCAACATGTGGGAATTGCATGTGTGAGTGGTTATTGGATTCCCTAGCCTGCCTCCCCCTCCCCTTTTTTTTTAAAATGAGACACTGACAATGTAGTTCAGGCACTCAGATACCTGTTAAATACCACATTTTCTCTTCTCATTAGCAGGGTGGGTCCTCATTCAGATCATTACCTTCTGTGTGCATTTGTGTGAGGACTCAACAGATAAGCAGAGACAAATTAATTAAAGCTGGACAGATGAAAAAGTTTTTACTGTTAGTTTTGTGCTCTGACTTTCTTAATCTATTGAGCTAAAACTTACAATGCTTTGAGAGCCAATGAATGAATTGATGAGACTTCCCTACCTTGGAAATGTTTTCAGAGGGCAGAGCAGTGGCTAAGGATGGGAACAATGTCACTCATGAAGTCATCACTGCATGTCTGGCAGAACAAATGGATGCCTCTCTCTTCCCGTGAACTCTGTGAACAATCCTGGTAACACTTAGGGCAAGAGATTAACCACAACAGTATCTGAATCCCAGTTGCAGCTTTGTCAAGGAAAACCCCGTCTCAGAAAAGAGTGCATTACTTTCTCTATGTTATAATTATTCCCTCGCAGGTCAGATCTAAGTGCACTTACTGGCTACTTATGTCTGAAAAACATATATAGAAACTTCCATAAAATATGAGATATGGAGTATTTTATACAATATGACTGTAAAAAATGAAAAAAAAAACCCAAACACACCAATGTAAATACAAAGGGCTCCACTTATCATGTTGGTGTAACTTTACTGACTTCATTGAACAGTGCTCAGTGACCAGAGTACTAGAGAACACTCAGAAGATCTACTTCTTTTTAGGTAGAAATTTTGACCTCTGTTATCTCATCTATCTCATAAATATAATGGAGATTTGTCTTCATAAAATATGACGAGGCCTACGGTACTGCATAATTGCTAAGAATTAACCTGACCACCATTACTCAGCGTGAGAACCTATGCGTCTCATAACAATGAGCTTCTGTCAATGTCTACAACGGGAGCACCTTTTATCAAAGTTGATTACACCATGCGTGACATTGAAGGGTACAAAAACTCCACCCATAGTGTGAGGGCACACAGCAATGAAAAAAAGTTACTACTGGTTCACAGTGGCATGTTAAACAGTGTCACCGGTTTGGCCGAGGTGAAACAC
>NW_010399245.1:82381-82589 GCF_000710305.1 Buceros rhinoceros silvestris | reverse complement strand
GACGGGGTTTGTTTCGTACGTCGGCCGAACTGGTTTGATATTAAACTAGCTCTGTTGAGATGGTGAAACGCTCCTCAGAGATACCCGAGTTATTTCTTCTGCGTGATGCGGCTCAGGTGCAAACCAAGCCAGGTTTTCCTGAAAACCTGCTGCGAGCACCAGGCAGCCGTGACAGAGAGCAGCGGCGCAGGCTTCTGCCCCAGGCCGG
>NW_010399245.1:66906-82264 GCF_000710305.1 Buceros rhinoceros silvestris | reverse complement strand
CCGGGCGTTTCGAACGGCTGGAGGTGTTCTAGTGATTCCCAGAAGGATACCGAAACGCCATTCCAGCCCTGCCGAGGTGTAACTGAGTATCCTAACTCGGAGGAGAGACTCTGGAGTCTCTGGGGATCCATGAGACTTCTCCCCTCACCCTTCCCCCTGCTGCCGTTGCGGCTTTTCCACTGACGTATTGCCGGAGAGGAGCAGCCCGTGGGTCTCTGCAGAGCGTGCTGGTTCCACAGCAGTCAGTCTCTGCAGCCTGCTGCGTCTGAAACTCAACTCCCCTGGACAGGACGCATCTCCTTTACTGCTCGGATTTCTGCTAGAAGTGAAGAGTTTATTCTGAGAAGGGAGGGCTTGGCATATGCCGTGGGGTTGTTAAAGCCATGGCCTGGTTCTGCTCCGCGGGGTGGGAGTCCCTGCTCTGGACATACCACTGCACTGGAGAAGAGTCATAGCTCAAGTGTTGGATCCTGCATCTCTTCTTAAATGCATCTTCATGGGGCAGAGCAGAGCATGGCAGGCAGTTAAATTCAGTATTTTATCATTTGAAAAAAGCACAACATTAAAAGGGAATGGAGCCAAAATGACCTTATTTTAAAATTCAATTTAATTTTGCAAATAATTTGGGGTCTTCATTTACTCGGTTCTGTTTTGATGTACATAAATGCTGGGTATTTATAGGTATATCTCAGTTAGCTCTTGGAAAAGAACCAGCAATAGCATTTTTCTTGTAACCCACCCAGAATTTTAAAGGTCTTAAACATTAGCGCAATGACCACCATTCCAGATATCCATGGTAACGTCTAAATCCAAATGCTGATCCTCAGCCGTGTACCTGGGAATATCCCGGTGGCAGGAGGCAGGGATAAATTAAGGATAAACACAATGACACTTTCCAGTTCCCTCTGTCTGCCTTATTTACCCTTAAATCACCTATGTTTGTCTCCAAAGTCAAAATTTCAGACTACCCAATGATTGTTGCAAAAAACCTCTGGAGTTCGAGCAGTGTGGGAGCATATAGATGTGTGCATGTGAATAGATGACAGAATGTACAGAATTCACCGGATTCAGCAGCCTGTAGTACTAACCATGTCTAATTGGAAACATTTCATTCATCTTTGATCTTAATAGGTTTTTGCAGGTGGCAGCCCAAGTCAGAGCATGGGCTTTAGAGTCCAGGACTGAGTAGGATAAATCAATGTCTCAGTTGCCTTTGATTTTTAATATCTCTGACTTAGTAGCAACATCCCCATCCACCTACTTCCTTGTTCCACTCTAGCCCCAGTGGCCCTAGAATCCCAGTAACTTAAGAAGAATGGAAGTTGTGAAGAAGATGGGATAGAGAATCTATATTTTCAATTTTAAAAGTGTTCATAAGCATTTTGAATCTTCATTTAAAAAAAAAAATTAAGTCCCAGAGCTGTAATTCTAATATCAGCGTAGTCAGGGAAATGTAAAACTTGAACATTAAAATATTCTCTTCCCATTTTCCTCCTCCTAGTAATAGTCAAATGTGCTCAAATCTCCAGGGATGTCCATCTGTAAAAAGAAATCTGCAGCCTCCTGGTGGAAAGTGATTACTTTGAATATCTGGATTCAGCTGCTCATGTTTTCTTAGACACTATTACAAGTAACTCAGCTGGACTCATCACTGCGGTAGAACAGATAGGATGTGCCTGACTGCAACATCTTCCATGTGGGATTGGAAGTTTAGGTTCAGTTTACCCACCCTTAGAGAGTTTCTTTTTTCTTGCTGCCAGATACATCTAGAATGATTTGAAAAACAAACACAAAACAGCAACAACAACCATCAAATCCCTCTGAAATTGGACGCTTTGATCTGAGTGCCTAGACTGTTAAGAGGATGATCTCGCAGAACAAAAGGCACAGAAGGAATCTTTGTGAAAGGAGCTTGTTTTCAAAAAATGACAAAGGGAGGGAAGGTTGATCTCCCAGCTATTAGCAAGGACACCTTTAGTTTTAGGGAAATACTAATTATCCTGGGGGCTTCTGTAACTCTTTAGGCAGCATGTAAGCTCAGAAAGCTTGGTTGAGCAGCTAACACGCGTCTCAGTAAATCTGGGATCCATCCCAAGTTTGTTACAGAGATGTCATGACTTGGGTAGGTTCTGACTTTCCGTCCCTCCAAAGCCATCAACATTAGCAGACTCTTGCTCCCTTGGAGCAAAACATCCTCCTATTTCTAAGCAGCACATATTCTGCGTGTTGAAATTATATACTTCAGTGGGGCTTAATCTCTCCTGGGATGTCACCCCAGCATGTCCTCCTTATTTCATGGAGCGCAGGACACTTAAGCTGTTTGTTTATCACATTATCTTGTCAGTGACTGTTACCATTTTTGACGCGCAGTGTAACAGTTATCAGCCCAAATTATTATGCTGGTGTTAAAAATGGAAAGCCTGTTTTTGTGATTTTCTTGGGAGAAGACGATATCAGGATTTGTAGCTGGTGGTAAAGAAGTGTATTCTGAGAAATGGGGAAAATAAAATCTTTCTTCAGGGTGAGGAGGCTGATTATTTTACTGAGTTTAATATTATTTTAATACACCAGTGGAGTGATAAATGAGCACTGATCCAATCTTTCCCCTTTCATTTCAAATTTCTTACTTAGTACTTTTGACTAATGAAGAATAGAGAATGGTGCTCTGAGAAGATGTTAGCTGTAGCACCTACTAATATTCAGTATTTACTACCCAAAATGGACAGCTGGGAGCTGGCGTGCAGGAGTAGGAATGCGTTTCACGAAACTCACATAGGTGACTTAGAGCAGCCTGGAAAGGGAATTTGCTGACAGCAATAGAAAATAGAATAGAATTCAGTTTAATACACCAGCTTTCAAACTGCAGATATCCCAAAGAGCTTTACAAAGTAATAAGTTAGGAAAAGGTAGCAGTGGCACAGCAACTCCACAAATAAATGCTGTGACTGTTATTCAGGTTAGCAATCGCTCATGCTATTTAGACGTTAAGGGATAGATTTAGCCTAGTTTTCCACCAGCCAACATCCGGGCCCGGGGTCTCTAGGGGAGAATTTCAAGCCACAAAAGACAGATGCACTGAACAAGGAAATCACATTTCCCAAAAAGAGCATGATCCAAAGTGTTACTGGAGTTGGTGAAAGAATGAGAAATCGCTTGTTTTCACATTTGAACCAACCCATAGTGTTGAGAAACAAATGAGATCTCCGAGGATAGTCGGAACTGAAACATTGTGTGCCTATGAGCAGACAGCATCCTTGGAAGCAGTTACTTCACTGGTCCTTAACGGACCCCTTGTTTCGAGAGGTAATGGAGACACTCTGCTGGCTTTCATCTCCATGAATATTAATTCTAAATTTAGTCTTGACTGGGTGAAGGCTTGTGGAGCTAATAAATTGCTTGTCAAACCTCTCTCCTTGAAAATGAAAGGCAGATAGGAGGGAAGGAGGACTAAGCTTGGTACGTGCCTTCTGCGTGGGCCGTGCTAGAGCCGCGATGAAAAGCCCATACCCCCGGGCCGTGGCACATAAACAAGGGTCTCACGTTCCTGTACTAGAACAAAGACAATCAAATGATGCCGTGCCAGTTCTGGGCAGGAAGACACACATATGATACTGTCTTCATTAGGTCCAAACCATTCATGGCTCACACATCAGTGATCATACACAAACCCCTTGGCCTGTGTGAATGTGTCAATCTATCCAGCATAATCCCACAAACCAGAGAGAACTTCATTGAAAGTCCTGCCTCTCTCCTTGGAACTGTGCGTAATGATATATCAAGTTTCTGTCATCATACACACCATGACAATTTACTTCCTGCAGAGTGTAAATTCTCTTCCCTAGAAGGGGATGGCTGTAGGCTTTGCTCTGAGAACAAGAGCCATCTGCAGCTTGTTCTCCCTCCCCCTTCCCTGTGAGAGCAGGCGTTTGTACAGTCTTCCTGCTCTCCCCACAGACTGAGGGAATTACACCCTCGGCTTCTCCAAGGATGATCCACTAACTTGGTGGCATATGGTCAAGCACAACACTGCCAAGTATGCAGAAAAGCAAGACTCCCTGAGATTATCTCCATGAACAGAAGGAAGCTGCACATAAGGCACTATTAGAAGGGAAGTCTCTGAATCCCTTTAGGAACTAAAATCAAAATAATGGAACTGCAGAGCTTTTTGTGCACCAGGGAGCTGTGTGCAAAGAAGAGGCTGGGCCCAGAGGTGTGTGGTGTGCTTGTGTGTCTCTCTATGCCCTGTGCCCAGTTCCTCGGTCATGTCTGCCATGCAGCCCTGCACAGGGCAGAGGCCAGGGTGATCTCTGTGGGCTCCCTGCAGGGCTCAGGGAGGATTTAGCCAGGGCCAGCTGAGTGTATTGGTGGGGGTCCTGGAAGGAGGTGGTTGTGATTTTGAGCTGGAAAGCTAGAGTCAACAGCAGCTGTCCCAGAGCAACGGGGAGAGGAGAAGAACAGAGGGAATGAGGAGGTGAAGGTGGCTGCCACAGAGTACCAGCCCTTCTGCTTACCCCTGCTGCAGGACTGCAGTGTGGCTTCTGGTGACTCATTTAGAAGGCTTGGGGGTCTGAGAAGCATTTAGAAATCCTGGGATTTCCTGAGGCAGCAGAACACTCCCGGGGCTCCATCACTCATCTCCTCTCCACAATTAGCTCCTCTGTCAGCTTAGCTTCCTCCGTTTTTCAAATCCCCTTCACAATCCCAAGATCACTGGCAAGCTAGGAGCATCACGGAAGGTGTGTTTGTCCCCTTAATTTATGCAAAACCAAATCGTAACTTCTCTGCAACATGATAAGGGAGCTAAGATGAATTGAGGGCACCCCCTGCCTTTTCCAGTCTGCTGCACTAAAGAGCTGGAATCCATTACCCAGCACACCTACAGTATCTCACATTCCCACACAGATTAATTTTAGGTTGGTCGGCTCATCGCTTTTACACCTTGTGTGCAGGTGTAAAACTTGATCTACAGTGTTTAAATTTAAACAGTCTGTATTGCCAATGTCTGCAATGGTGCTGGTAGGCACAAAGGACTGTCAACAAATAGGCACATTACTTTTATCTCCAACCCAAACACAGCATCCTTCCCGATTCCCTCCTCTTAACCCTTAGACGTTACTTTTTTCAAATGGCAGTCTGCCAATATTGAGTGGGGATTTGATTTCTATTTCAGACTTCAAAAGGGAATTCCTGAGATGGTGGAGAGGAGGATGAATTTAAAAACCCACAGGTGTAGGATGGGGTGTATTGAGTTGGCTTCTCATGGTAAATCTGGAAGTTTTGTTTAGCTCTAGAATAAGTATCAAAGACCTTTTGAATGTAAAACCCAAACTGAACAGAGCCAGTGTGGGTATACTTTAACTGGAGGACAAGTGCTGGCTGCCCCACCTGAAAAAGGGATGTCTCAACCCAGACAGCTCTAAATCAGCAACTACAGCTTCTGCAATGGCAGAGCGTGAACCACAGCGTTCTTTGAATACAAGCTGCTTTGGATCCAAGCTCTTGGCTTTAGGGGAAGGGGTTAATTGCAAGGCAGTGGCAGCACCAGGGAAGCATGTCCAGCTGGCCTGTAGCTGCACCGGGGCACTAAACTGTGCCAGGCTTAAAAGCAGAGCGTGGCTGTGGCTGTGGCTGTGTCCTGGAGGCTGGACTAGAAATACTTTATTTTTTACTAGATCACAAATGAGGACTGCATTATTTTATCCATTTTGATTTTTTTTCCTGGTTAAAACCAGCTTAAAGCCCCAAAGAAGCATGTATCACAGCTTAGGGAAAAGAGGTTCTTGTCTCTTGTACTCTCCTCTGCGCTTACTCTCCCAGACTTCATCATAGGGTGTTAAAAAGCAAAGCAGAACATGCAAGTCTCAGTCCCATCATGATGGGACACGGCATTAACGAAGCAAATACAAGTAATTCCTTCTTCTTGGTTTATCCAGCTGCAAGGCAGATGGCGACCTCTGCCCTGGGGATGTTTCATGTCAGAGTCACCTGTAAGCTGCCTGAAATGCAACTCACAGCTGCACCTCTGTCTATACCTTCTTGTGAGACCTGGAAGTCCCACCAAGTTATGTGGGAAGGTCTCCTGGCTCTAAGTGCTGCAAGAGAAGGAGCATGCGGGTCTATTCATACTGCTGTCACAGCAGCTTACTGCAGCGATATCTAAGTCAGTTTTCAACTAACTGGTCTGGGATTTAGTAGGAGAGAGCAATTAAGGCAGGATGGAGTTTAGCAGAGTAAATGATCCCTCTCTACTGCTGTGACCTGATGTTACCCCTGCCCAAGGTATTAAAAACGCAGCAACCCCTAGGACTCCTCTAGGCTTCTGCAGACACCTGCAGTACATCTGTTACTTAAATTTAGGAGTGCCTACAATAAAAAGAACTCTGGTTCCCAAACAGAAACAGCGTGGACAAATGCAGCACCACTTCAGCCTGCTGTGCACAAAGGAGGGCAATGGACTTTATTTCCTGAGCAAGTTTTCCATCATCTTTCCTTCCTTGCCCCTGCTGCCATGCCTGCTAATGCCTGTGATCATCAACCATGAAAACGGCACCCATTTGTCTCCCTCTCCGCGGTTCCCAAAGTATATTTGGACTCTGGCCAACAGGAATAGCAATTCAACGGACACGCAGCACTAACTTGAGCGTGTGTTCACGAGTGCATGTTAATACAATTACAAGCCCAAATGAAGCTCTTTTCCCCTTCATAAAGAGCTTCAGCCTTGCAATCCTAAATCAGCAATCCAGCAAATTTGGATAAAACAAAGGGCTTCTTTCATAGGAAAATGCATCTTTCTTGCTTTTATTATTCTGTTTCTTCAACTGTGTATGTGACGCTAAATGGCTTTAAAGAGACATTTAGCCACCCACAGAGAGAAGCTAGGTTTACGGATTTTCTGCCTGCATAGTTTTGCTATGTGTGCTCCCCAGAGTATTGGCATTTTGTTTTCCTGCTTAGAGAAATGGATGGATCCAATTTACAACCCCAACAAAACTGAATAAAAGTTAATTCTTCCCCTGTCCCCCTGTTTTTACAGTCTAGTTTGGTGGAGATAAAAAAAAAAAATTAAAAATTAAAGAGAGCCAGAAGATACAATGTACAGAAGACAAATGCTAGAGGAGCCCTTTTATTGCAAGAGTAATCCTGGAAAGGAGGATACATTTCCTGGGAGTAAAGGAAAACTAATGAGAATGACAAGTGCGATGAAAGGTCTACACAACACGGCGCTCAGGAAAGCCTGGATGAGCCAGGGCTTTTTAGCCCGAAGAAAAGAAGCTAGAGAGGCATGTCATAACCGCAGTTGTCCTTTGAAGAGGCAGGTTGCTGTCCCCTCGCAATACCCACACTAGACACAACCGGAAATGATGGGCTTTCACTGTAGCAAGGTGAATGTAAGACAAAGATTAGGAGAAAAGGGACTGCAGAGGTGAAGACAGCAATGAGAGAAACCTGGGGACCACCCTGGGGAAGACAAGGAGAACCCCATCACAGCCACCCATTTCCCAGGCGTAGGAGCGATCCCATGTTGGGCTGGGGAAAGCTCCTAACGTTGTCGTTCTGCATTGGTTGGAATCTCTTACTGAAATCGTTTAATTTTTGTCTCTTGGGGAGAAGGGAGCTCCTGGGAGCCTGTCTGTGCTCAGCAGATATAGCTTCACTCTCCTTCATAGATATCTTTCCATGCAACTATTTCTTTCTCTGTCTGTGCCCTGACACTTTCTGTCCCTGTCATTCATCATCCAGAGTTAAAAATTCAAGGGTTGGTTTTGATTATCTTATTGCCATGGTGACCAGGATGACTTTCATGTCCATCTGCACATGGCAAGATGCTGCAGACCTTCACCTCAGTGCAAACCAGAATTGTTTTCGCTGTTTTCCTCCTCGTTACTTAGTGTCCCCTCTATGCAGGAGCTGGTGCTGCTGCACGATGCAGTTCTCTATTAAGCACCAGGTTTTCAGGGAGCACCAGAGAGCCAGGATCTTCATGGATGTCTTTTGTTTACCACATGGAGAGCAAGATTTCAGTTCAAACTGATGTTCCCTAAAAGACCAAACAGTACCAGAGGATGGAAATATCTTTGTATTTAAGGTCCTGCAAAGCAGAATGGGTTGTTGTGTAAGAAGCTTGTAACCCAAATAGGGCTAAGGCTGAGACGTACTTTAACGTTTGTTAAAGTACAGCAGAAATCAAAAAAGATAACTGAAAAAAGGGGATGACAGAAATATTAAGGAAAAAACAATCAGATCTGGGAGATGGATACGACTTGGGAAACAGCCTCCAAGCAGAGCTTAGAGCAAAGGCTTTAAGATCTGGCTATCTCCATTTCATTATTGTTAATGGAATATCCCATGTCCAAATGAAAGACTAATTTAAGTCTTACTTAAATATGCCTTGAGCCATTTCTGTGCATTTAAGTCTTTATTAATCTTCCTTAACTCTTTTTGTCACTTCCTTTGAAAGGAAGATGAGTTTAATTAAAGGAACTGTCAACTTTTAGTCTTAAGAATTTTTTGTGGTAACTTTGCAAGGTTTGGTCATTATTGCAGTCTAAAATCTAGTAGATTAAATTTCTCGTATCCTAAGGACATGCCAGTCCACCACTTGGAATACTTCCATTGTGCTTAACTACAACTGACTTCAAGGCTTTGTTATGATAAGAAACACTGAGGTTTTAATTATAGCTGCATTCAGGAAATATCTTTCATTTAACACATTATATTTTTTCTAGTCTTCCAGACCAAGCCATGGAGAATAGACGTTTACTAGGTTTTGATTTGGATGTCATGAGCCCCTTCTCCAAAGAACCAATAGCTGTGCTTGAGCTCATGTGGACAGGGGTGCACACAGGAGCATCCTCCTTTTCTGGTGTAACACTGCTGAAATTTATGCTGCTCATGCTATAGGCAATTTCATCCAACCAACGGGCTGTGGGATTGATTCAGCAGGTGAGAGCAGCCTGCAGATATGCAATAATCCATCCCCAAACAGGGACGTGGAGCCTCACAAAGAAGTGAAGCGCTCAGCTGCATCTGCCATTACAGTATTGATGCTTGGGAGGTGGTGGGGTCTGGATCTTCAACCTCCATCACCCCTCACATCACAAAACTGTCAGAATTACGTAGAGGTTTGAAATTGTGGTTTCACCAGTGACCTCTGGGAAGCTGTTGGCTCTGCTGCAGTGTCTGCAGTGTCATCATGCCATCTGAAAGAGCAAAAGAGCATTACAATAGAGGAGGGGATATATATTTACATGGACAAGTAGGTGCTGGCCTGAGCAAGATGCTGCAAGAGATGCAGCTGGAAGAAGAAAACTCCTTTTCATAGCAGCAGCTTGTTTTACCGAGCTGCAAGGAGGAATACCAGGAGAGAGAAACCAGGCAGTCTCAGGGACAAAGTCATGGACATTGGCGCAAAAGGCGCAGGTTAAAACTGTTCGATTTCACTGACCACCTGATTGTGAATTTGCTTCCACCAACTGCCTGCAAAGCCTGTGAAGTGCCCATACCCACAGTCCCAGGTCCTCATGTCCTGCTCCCAGAGGAAACAGGGGACAAATCCCCAACTCCGAAGGGTTGCCCCCTCATATCTTGTGGGCTCATTTCTGCCTCCATCAGCTGGAAACGTTTGTCATTTCCAGCTTTATCCAAGCAAATTCCCATCCACTCTTGTTTACTTTTGATTGCTTTGTCCTTAATGTAGCATACAAGGATTTTATGTGCTTCTGTTTCATCAGTGTAATTCTTTTGTTGCTATGGCAATCAGCTTCAATTTTCTTTCGTTCTGGCAATTGTATTTTTATAGTCTCCTGCTCTCAAAGAGATAAGCTGCCTTGTATATCACACAGACACTAAGTATTGCCTCTATACAGACACAGCCAACCTTTGCTTTAAGACTTCACTGCTGTTATTTGCAACAGTAGTTTACTGTTGCTGATGTCATTTTTATTCCTTTCTGTGGGCTCTGTTTCAAAAAAGCTGTTTGCTCAAATTTACTCATCTGTGCTAGTGCTGAGGAAATGCAGCAGTGTAAGATGTTCACTCCCACCGGCACTTGGTGGCTGTGCAGAGCACGCATTCAAGCCCTGGGCTTGACAATAGAGATGAGCACAGTGATTTCAGCAGAGCAAGAATCACCCCAAATTAAAGCAGCCTTTCATTTAATATGGCGAGAGTAGTGGCAGAAAAAGTTAAGTATTGAAGAAAATAATTCCTCAAATTTACCAATGCATCCGAAAGTTGAATTTTCAAAAATATCACAGAAAAAGATTTATGGGCATTCCATCACCTCGGGTCACAGAAAGAAACAGAGGTTCAAGGCTACACCTTGCAATGGATAGCAGGGTGTGATGACAGGAGGTTCTGCTGGGCAAACCACAGAGAAAGCCAGCCCCCAGACTGTACGAGTCCAGCACCACTGGATGGTCCTCGTCCCCTGCAAGCCATTAAATAACCTGCTCATATTAACTCTAGGTGTCCGAGAAAGCATCTATCTTGAAATATTATCTGAATTTTCTGAAGTTTTCGTAATTCATAACACAGACCTTATTCAGTAGTTGCCAAAGACAAGGAAAAGACATAGAATGAGTAACAAGTTCTCCAGTGAGGAAATGCCGGTAACCACAAAAGGCCCAGGATGGCACACTCTTGGGAAATGCCCTCAGACGCTTCGTGCAAGATCAGGTCTTCTCTGTGTAAACACATGTATACCAAGACCCACTTCCTATCCTGGGGAGAAGGAGGGAGACTTCAAGCACAGAGAGAGTAAGAGGTATGCCAAGGTCACACAGGGAAAATGTTGCAGGGGTAGTAATTAAATCGAGAACTCCCAAGTCCAAACTGTCCTAAGTCAAATATACAAATGGCTGATCGGGACATTTTGTAACCCACTGATGCATTTGTGCCTATTTTTTTCTCCCCTTAGAAAGCTTGTGCCATTCATTGTTAAGCACTAGAAATGCTCCATACTAAAGTTATCAAGTCTGTCATCTCTTCAGCATGGTAAAACCAGCCTCCTCACTATCCTCTCCACCAGGCAGAGGGTGGAATAGGAGACAGAGTTAACAAGGAGTCATTATGCCAATATGCCAAACTACGTATTCCATTTGTTAGGCCATATGGCTTTCTGATCGTTCCTAATGAACATTAGGTAGCACTTAAAATTGGATAGCACAGTAAGGATCAGAATCTGAGAACTCACACCCACTTGTCTCTGCAGCTTCCCCGTGGCACGCTAAGGCTCTCCCCTGCTGACAGCCGTGACTCCTACACGCACACAAACCACTGCATAGTTCATGGCATGGCAAAGTGGGCATGGGAATCAATGTTGGCTGGATTGGTCCCTTTCCCAGCAATGTAGAGTGACAGGGTTTTATTATTTGATAAACCACAGTCACATTATGCCAGAAGATGGCCATTTATTGGAGTGAAATTCATTGCAATTGACACAGAAGCATTTTTTTCCCACTACTAAAAATCTTGCAACCCAAATGCAGGAAATAAATCATGCAGTCCCTGGGGAGGGGATTTGCCTCAAACAATCAGGCTCCCTAGGATCTCCAGTCAGAAGAGGTTAGTATACGAGTAGCACTGCTGTGTGTGCCTGCTCCAGAAGAATATTCTCTATTGCTTTGGGAGAGAAGGGGCTGCACCAGATGGCAATTAATTAGAAATGGAGCATTGAGAAGCTGATTAAAGATCTGAGGAGTGGATAATATTTTACTGTTTTGACTGATTTAATTTTTTTTTTAATGCATTTTTGTGCTTTGCAAAGTAGCTGCATTCTTCAACACCTGGGGACGGTGGAGGTGTAGTCCACTTTCTCAGACAAGACCTGAAATAACTGACATTATTTAGTAGCCAAGAGAACTGGACACTTTCAGATGGTGAGTTTCAGACCCCACTCCAAGATAGGGAGATCCCAAGTGGATTTATGCACCTACTGATGTGTTCCAGAACCAGGAACACACTTGCTATGCTGAGCATACAAATGTCTTCAGGGTCCCACTGCAAAGGGTCTCATACATTAGCAGTGTATAGAGAAATCTCTGTTTGAGGATCCTCACCCTGTAGAGCTCTGGGTTAGGTACCTCATGCCTGTCTGTGTTGTGATGAAATATTAACTTTTTGCCCAGAAAATGTGAATAAACCTCATAAACCACTGGATAATGTTTGTGCCTTAGTTCAGCCTAGCACCAGCTTCTGAACTGGGTAGGAATTTAATGACTGGTTTTGAATTTTGTTTGAAAGATAACTTTGTTTCTCTTTTCTTCATTGTTCTCTTCCCAAACAGGAATTTTCAGATTTGGAAGGTATTTTTCCCCAGACAGAGAAACAAAGTTACTAATCAAGAAAAAATCTTCATGAAACTTTTGGTGGAAAGATAATTTTCAAAACCTCTTGATATGTCCCATCTTCATTCCATTGTACTGAAAGTGAGAAGGCCAAATCAGAAGTTTCACTCACTACTGTGCAATTATATTACCCAAACTTTGGTTCCCAGTGCAAACACCATCATTTCTCTTTTACGACTTACTGCCAGGCTCTTTACTTGGTATTTTTCTTAAGGTGGTTTAGGAGACTTTTGTAGTGATAATTACTCAATGCCGTGTTTAGCTTTCATCCAATCACATTTATAATGTTTTAAGCTTGGTTCATCTTCCCAGTTATTGCACTGCATTGATCTGTGCAAGCCGAGTACATTGCTTTAGTATTTTTGTCTCTCAGTTCTCTGTGGAGATCTGCATGCTTTAAAACCATTTCCTGTGGCCTCAGGGAAGTAATGGATTTATAACAGTCTGAGTACAAACGCACGCAATAATTTAGTAAGTGTATAACTAGAAGTACAACTCATGCAGACTGTGGATGTTGAAGGTACGTCCTGACATGTAGCTACCTGCAATAGGTAGAAGAAGGTGGAGTTGCAACCACAGACAGCTCATGCAGCGAACACCGACATTTTCTCTGACCGTGAATTGTTGTCGGTTGGATACTGATCTGTTCTGCAGCTCTTTGGTATGTGAAAATGTCCCCATCCCCATTTTTAAAGCAAAACAAACATTTTACACAGAACTCCACAGTGACAATATGCACAATCCCAAGAGCTGGGCTGTTGAACTGGGACTGTGATGCTGGGTCCCTTTCTCCTTCCATGTTCCCTCTGTGGATGCAAATGACTTGGCTGAAGCTCTCTGCACTGCTGCCTTCACTGCATCCCTCTCAAGCACCTCTTTGTACCAGATGAAGTCGTCCAAATCAAGAAGTGAGTCAGCTAAGGGCACTATGGGGCACTTCAGGTTCGTGCTCTGGTGATACCCCACTCACCTCATTGACCATAACAGGCAGCCAAGGGCAATTGGACTCCCTCCTTAGTTTCCTCAGTAACTGCTTAAAACAAAGTGGTGAGGACCTAGTGATTTGGGGGTGGTAGCACACTCAGGATATATGTCAGCACCTTACAGCTCCAGTCTACGAGAGGATCGTGGTTGTGCATGTCCTCCAACACCAGACACCACATGTCAGTAGTCACCAAGGGAGTCTGCTGGAAATTGCAAGCAGATCTAGACCATTCGAGCAAAACAAACTCCCTGTCCTGCCCTGGCTAAGAGACAGATTTGAAAGAGCTTCTGCTGTGAATTACAGAAGAAATATCCTGAAGTGGATGGGTAGACCTTGTCAGAAAGTCCCATGGAAAAATCTATAAACTTGGATTTTGATTTTAAAATGATAATTTTTCTTTGCAGTATTTTCTAACTCTGTCAACCCATTTTTTAACTTTTTCCAAGTAGAATACGCTGATCTCTAAATTGAATGTTTCTTCATTCAAATTTCCTTGGAGCAAAGGAATCGTGAGATGCTTTCTTGACAGGAAATCTGGCTCTTTCAGAGGTATCAATTCTTCTGCATGCCTTGGGTTGAGATCCAACGTTAAGTGTAATAGCACTAGACTTCAAGGATTAGCTCTCAGTTGGCTCACTGAAGCATTATGTTCCTTGGTTAATTCATTCCTAACATCAGTATGTCTGAAACAAGAACAGAGAGAAGCGTAATTACTTATGGCAATATTTGGTTGAAGTGAGACTCATTTGAGCTGTACAGATTTTTTTCTCTTTGCATTAGAACTGATATTGTGGCAGAAGAAAGAAAGAAGGAAGAAAGTGAAAGAGAGAAGAAAGGAGTTTTTTCATATAGGCTGATTGAAATATTTTGCAGTGAATAGTAGTAAAAAAATGCTTTCATGTAGTTCTTGAAAGAGCAGCAGCTGTATCACATATCTTACCTCTTAAAAATGTCCAAGTTTTTTGTTGCAGTTGCCTTTTTTTTTTCCTGTTTCCTTCTGAATTGGAATTTTCCTGTAATTTCTTTAGCCATCCAGTCTTCAGCTCTGCAAAGTTTTATACTAAAAATTAGGAGAGGAAGTGCTGCTCTGCTCCCTCAGGATTTGACAGACATTTTGCTTTTAATCTAAACACACTCAGCAAAAAGCTTTAGAATTTTTTTCTAGAGTCATCATTGAAAGCTTTGTGATTCTTCCACTGTAAACTGATTTTTACCTAGATGTAGCACTTCCTCCTCTGATGATGCACTGACAGCAGAGCACTCTGTCAAAGCAGTAAGACAATGACGGGTTCCTGTGCGGGTGATGGTAGCAGAGGTGAAAGTTCTTAAATGAAGGAATCCGAAGGGCAAGGGATCAGCCACAGGAGAAGTTTAGTGTTTACAAGGAAACACCCTTCTTGGTTTGCTTTCTTCCACTTGCCTTGGAAAAGGAAGAAAATACAGAGATTTACTTTCGGGGTCGGGTTTCCATTGAATGAAATGGAGCCGCAAGGCAGGCCCAGGTGCAGCAACACTTCCAGTACTGACTTTGTCAGGTTTTCCTCCACTCTTAAAAAAAAAAAAAAGTAAATCTCGTTCAAGGGGCTCTTCCAAACTGATGCTGAACCCAACATTCCCAACATTAACCCCGGCCTGACAGCCCTATCAATCAGCAACCCATGTCTTGTCTTATTTTTCACCTTTCTGTGCTTATTTCACTATTTACTCCATCATACTTTCTCTCCCCTCCACAAAAAAATAAAAAAAATATAAAATTAAAAAAAAAGAAGACAGGTTGACTCTTTCCATATACAGGAATGTCTCCTCTCCCCACAAGGTAAGGAGCACACTGCTAACATGGAACTTGCTCTGTGCTGATACGCATGTCCGGCATCTCTGCCTGAGTGGCTGGACCCTGTCTCTCCTGACCATTGCCTCGGTCACAGCTGAACTTGGGCTGCAGTCTCAGTCGTCATGGAAGAGCTTTGTTCTGATGAGAGTGGCTGGGGGGGCCCGCTCCCTCCCCCCGGGGGTTTGGTGTTGGCGA
>NW_010399245.1:53920-66838 GCF_000710305.1 Buceros rhinoceros silvestris | reverse complement strand
CTGGGGGCTCCTGCAGCCTCTGCCTGGAGTTTGGGTTTGGAAGGAGCTTTAGCACTCGGTGCGCACTGCAAAACGTCTCCCAGCACCCAACCCTTTCATCTCGCTCTGCATCGGTTAGTAGCTGGAAAAAGAAGATGGAGGTTTTGCCATGGCAGCCAGAGCGGAGCAGGGATTCTGTGCAAGTGCTGTGCTTCCTCCCTTGTTCCTTAGCAGTTTTTTGCAGCTCTCTGGTATCCAATAATTATTGTCCTGGAACACTTCCAAGAGCACTCTGCTGTGTGTGAAATTCAGCTAGACACATTCTGGATGGCACAGTCTTCTGGCTGGGTGAATATCACCCGTCACGTCAGGTCTCTGGCAGAAATTCTGAACTCTGAATTCGTGGTTCTAACAAATCCTCTGTAACTTTGGCTTGAGCTTTGCTGTTCCACCCAACTTTTCCGCAGGGCAACTCATTTGGAAGAATACAGAAGAAAGTAAATTCAGAAAGAAAATATAGTCACCTAGGTCCTGATTTCAAAAAGTTCTTAAGCATTGGCTTAGAGTTTTGTCTTCAATATTGTCCTGCATAAGAACTGTCTTATTTCAAAAACTTGTTCTTGAAACCTTAATGGTAGCATTTCTACAGCACTTATTGCTCTTCATAATTGCAAGGAAAAGAAAGGAGGGTGAGGGAAAGGGAGCACTGGGACATGGAATTTCATAGTGAAAATATAAATAAATAATGTCATCCTGTACAATTAAAAATGTTATTGCTAAATAATAAATAAATACTAAATAATACATTATTTTTTAAAAAAAGGTTAACAGCTGATTTCTGTAGGGAAGCCATGAATTAAACATCATGCAAAACAATTAAACTCTGGGAAATAGGATTTCCGATATAGTGGTCAACAATTAAAAATGAATGTGTTACTCTGCTCCAGGGAAAAGCAGTAAGATGTCATGCTTTCGTGCCATGAGGAACAAACGTTCCGTGTGACTCCAGCTGGAAAGTTCTGCAAAATATAAAGCAAATACACAATGAATGGCAGACACTTGGTCTGAGATGCTGCTACACAAAAGATGGAGGCTGCAGTCCTTATTTCTGAAGGAGAGACACCACTGAGAGACACTCACTCCTCCCAGCAGCAACCTTGTAAATTCTTCACTTGCACGTACTTGCAAATACAATTCTTAACAGCATGGGCACCTTTGGAAGCAAATCCTGGTTCAGGTCCACCAACTGTGACAGATTTCTCTAGAAATCGGCTGCTGGAAGTGTAACCAAAATGCAGCCTGCCTTCATAGAAGAAGACTATAGCTAAAGCCTACAGTAAGGCGCAGGTTTAGCTAAACACAGGCAGGAGCTGATATGTTTCTTTGCATCTGTCTCTGTACATTAAACACAGTGCTAAAATCTGCTCTAAACATGACCTCACAGCTTCTGAACTGAAGCTCATTTCTGTGCAACCATCTCCTTTCCTTTTTAATCTGTGCTACACCTCCCCAGGAAGATGCGCTGGGGCACCACACGTGGTAAAACAAACACTATCCTATTGTTTAAGCCAAAGCCAAATACCTTCTATCTGATCATTAACGCTTTCATAACTTCATTTCGGCTGGAAGCATCCTGGAGAGATATTCTGTTCATGAGTTCACTTCGGTGCCAACAATCCACCTGAATGTGTTGCCCTCTGCCTGCACCTCAACTGCGTGAAGAGACACCTTCTATTATTGGTTGCCTCCCCATGCCCGTTGCTTGGGAATTGTCTGAATTGTTTACTGTGGCCAATGTGCATTTGAACAGATGGTAAATATCTCTGTTCTTGCCAACAAGAGTCAAGAGATGCCACTAAAATTCATTTAGAACCATCAACGGAAAAAAAAATTAAAAAAACACCTCATGGAGCATTTACTCAGGTCTGTTGCAGGTGAAATCTGTCAGCTAATGGGTAGTTTCAAAATGCTTATACTGAATGGTTCATTAGAAAACTTATCTCTGCCTCAGGTGCTGATAGGAAGAACCCCAGACAGGCACTCTTCTTCACTCTTCAGAAACAGGTTGTAGTTATATCTTGAAAGGGACTTGATGTGTTCTAAGAGCAAGCTGAAAAGAAACGCTGCATTTTCTGCTTTATATCTGCAATTCATGCTATTATGGAAATTATTGTAGACTTGGCAGAGTTTTTCAGAGAGAAGCAATCAAGATATAAAACCTCACAATGGTTCGGTTCACACAGCCACTTCTTTCAGCTCAGGCAACTTCATTTCTTTTCCCTTTCTACTCTGTAGGGCTTCATGGTTATCAAACACAAACCAGTGACTGAAAAATGGGTCATTGCTTTGCAACACATCCATTGGAGATGCCAAGAAACTTTTCCAAGATCTTTCACATAACCATTGCTTGTGGCTTGATTACAGTGAGTTGCAGAGTTGTACAAAACTGGCACCCCCAGGACATTAAGCTTTCCTATGAGGCAGTGTGAATAGTATATTCAAACACATTTGTTCTCTACAGGATAATCTGAAACACTTTAACTCTCATCCCCCTGGAGTGCTCACTGCTGCATTGTTTCCACATGGCTGGATGTAAAATGGCTGTGGGGAACGTGTCTCCTCCTCCTCTGTCATGTTATAGAGCTCATCTTTCATTTCGAGGACAGCAACTCAGGGTTGGCGTATGCAGCTTTACAGCAGTGACCAGCTCTTGCCTGTGGCATTGTGACACCACACCCGTTAACAACATCACTTCTTGAACTATTTCCTGGCTTCATGTCCTATGAATGATGGGATGTCTCCTGAAGCCATTTACCAGTCCTAGTTAGGAAGACACTGCTCCCCTCTCTGTCCTCTTTGCCATGGCTTTTCCCCTTGACATGCCGATCTGTATCCCTCAAATTCTATTGAAGATTTGGACCATGAGTTTAAGCTATGAGTCTGGTAGGGACTAATTGAAACCAATGAGTTCTGCAGTAATTCTGTTTCCATTAAAGTGCTGATGGATTTCACTACATCCTGGCAATGCTGAAAACAGCACTAGAGATCCCGTATTTCGTATTAGTGAATAATTTGCGATGAGGTAGCTATGATGGAGAAATAGTTCTTGTATGTTCTTCTCCTTGGATAAACATTAAACAACCTTTCTATCGGTCCAGATCCTCTAAGAAAGCTCAAACAGGTTCTAAATTTTTATCCCAACCTTCAATATTACATTTACATTTATTTCTTAACTCATTATATTAAAGAAAATGTACTCATCACTCTATAGGAAGAATGTTTAGTGTATTTTGTGCTTGGACTAGTAGATTTCCATTCCAGTTTTTAGGACTAGATTTACTGTCTTGACAGGGAGTAGGCGTAACGTTTTTGTCTAGTCATTCAGTATCCTGTTTTCTCCTGAACTGAACCTGGCGTTTTACGTACTCATCCTGTGACTAACTATGAAAGCCTGCCCAATTTTCCGTCCATCGTCCAAGTCTTAATTCCTACCTCCTATCATGCAGTGTAAGATCACCTGTTACTACATTAAGCAGAACTGAGGTCTGGGGCAGGCGCTGGGGTCATTAGTATTTTCAGTTCAAGCCTTAGTGGGACAGGGAAAAGGAGGTTCTCATGAGGACAGAACTTGGGCCAACAGTACTCTGTAGTCAAGTGGAGCTGCCTGGGAAGTGGGTTCAAACAGCCCACTCTCAAAGCTGTGGTTTTAACAAGCTGAACCAGACCAATCCACCTCCAGAACAATCTCCTTCCAGTTTTCTTTCAAAACAGGAAGTGAGTCTGTAATTTAAATGAGAGCCCAAAACTGCTGTCATGGTATCGTGGGAATTTGTGATGGGATTGTCTGCTCTGAATGAGCTTGTACAGCACAGAGAGGGGAGATGCAGTTCAGATGGGGTAAGGGGGTGTGTGTTTGTTTGTCTGTACGTTATTCATGTGTGTGGAGCTCAAGGACATCCGTAAACCTTGCAAAAATTCAAAAGATGGGTGACACAAGCAAGTAACACTTGGTGGGAAGCACAGTGCACATGGTCTTCATGTTTCTTTCCCTTAACGCAGGCATTTGGAATAGTACCAAAGCGAGTTCAGCAAGCAGCACTTCCCTCGGCAGCTGAGCGTGATGCCCTTCACCAGACGAGCTGTGCTTTTCCCGCTGGCTCTTCTCAACACTTCCCAGCACTCCCCCCAGAGCAATTTCCAAGCCCAGCTCGAGCGCCCTTCCCTATACGACAGGAAAGGGATGGAGCAAAAGGACACATCAGCTCTGCTTTGCAGCCAGCCAAAGTCCCAGAGGAACACAACAGGATTATAATGTTTAAACCTGCCAGAAGGGAAGAAAAAAATTCCAGTCTTTTCAACGCTTTTGTTCTATCCCAAACAGTAGTGCTTGGTCACAGAATTCCTTATACCGACATTTACCAATGAGGCCAAAAAAACCACTTGGACACCCTAGTGCCCAGGCAAGGTGGCCCAGAAGCATTTCAGGTGTTATTGTTGTCCTGGTTTTCAGATAAAAGCAGTTCGGTTTGGTTTGATTGACATAGAAGGGAGCCAATTAAAGCATTCCTCCCCTGGCACGTCACTGCATCTTACTGGCTGTGGAACTTTTTGGCAGGACATTGTTTCCTGAAGAGCACACACACACACGCAGGGGTACACCATGCCGCTCCTTGCCGCTGCATGTTGCAGCCGCCACTTCCCGGCCCGCTGCGCTCAGCCCCGGCCGCTCCATGTGCTTTGGGCCATTACAGACTGTGGTGGTGGTTTTTTCCTCTGCCTCTTTTGTTCCCTTTACCCGCAGCTTACCCCCGGCTGCACCAGATCCCTGATCCTTATATATATATTTGTTAATATCTTGTTTGGTTTTGTATATAATATAGTTCTATTGTTATTTAAATCGGTTTAGTTTCCTAAACTTCAGTGAGGCCTCGCTTACTTTTGCTTCTTACCTCGTTCCTTAAGCCTTTCTCCTGAAATGGGGAAGAGGCTAACTGGAGAGAGAAATTGTCCCATGGTTGGTGCTGCCTATGCGCCAACTGGTGACAACTGTGTAGCGCTCAAATTAAGCCACTCAAAACACAGAGGTTTTGCATGAAAGCAACCATTCAATAGAGCGTTCAATTGTTTTTGTGGAAATGTCCATTAATTAATTGAGTGATCATAGTTTGGGAATAGGAATCCCATATACGTTCCAAATAACAACATATACAAAGGTGTTATGGAGAACAGGAGTGTCCTCAAGTGTTGAGGTAGCTAAATCAAATAAGCTTTGTTTATCACTTGGTAAACGTCAGGTGGTTTTCAGGTCACACAGACGGGTGCTTAAACTCTTGGATGATTGAAGTCAAAGGAATGAACTCTACCCTTAAAGTCTGATCCACCCTTGTACTGTTACAGTAGGAAAACGATGTCACACCACGTGGCAGTAAGAGTTTAAAGTTGGAGAAAGGGAGTAACCAGCTGGGTCTACTGGCAGTTGCTAAAAGCAAAGAGGATCAACAACTCTTCACTGGCCGTCTACTTGCAGCCTCCACAGCTGTTGTATCTGCCACTCCTCAATCATCCTCATAAACTCTGCAGGCATCTCAAACGCTCAACCTGCATGGCAGTTTGTGAACTTTTCAACTCACTACTCCAATTAATGCCAATAATAGAATAAACCTAACTCTCTCAGGATAAATATCTGATGTCCCAGTCTGTAAGACTATGCTTTCAAAATCAAAACTTCCATATGCTACTTTGAGCTGTAAATGTCATAATTACACAGCTCCACACAAATTTCAAACCATTTGCTAAGCGTGGCTGAGTTGATCATCTCCAGTTACCTCCTCCCGTGGCTAGGATACCTTTACAACCAAAAGACAGGAATCTCTGATTTGCAGCTCCTTTCTTCCCAGTAGTTTAAAAAGGACCATAGGTGGCTCGTTCCTGAGCTCAGCTCAGGACATCTGTATGGTTTTGTTTTGTTTTCTTCCTGCCAGAAAAACATGTAAGTATCTATTTACTTCAGTTAGAGAAACAAGTTCGTATATAGGTTAATATGAATATTTCTCTGGATATGAATGCTGTATGAACCTATTTACCCTCCTCTCGGTTTCTGCTATGTATGAGAGAGGGTAGGAGCTTTGAGAATAAATACAAGGTTAATAGAAATCGTTAAAAAAGAGATTGAATGAGAAAGAGTTATTTTCTTTCACATCCAACAGTTGTTAGGGTTTCTTAGCCCATGTGCGGAAAACACTTGGATATTCCTGAGAGAGACTGTTCCTGCATGTAAATCCAACTGCTTTTCTGCACGGCTGTGTATAATGGATTTTTAGCACCACTACAACAATTTCATTATGCATTACTAGCCTGTGACCCAGGCTCATTTGGAGCCCTATCCTGCCTGCTTTGCTTTTGGTCTAAGCCTGCCACAGACTTCTATTAGCAGCCCTGATTTGTGCCAGATTAAACAAATCTGGCTCGGGAACAGCCTCTTGCAAATTCTGTGCCTACAAGGTGCCTGAACGCTCATGGCTAAAACCAGTCCTGCAGCTTCATGCACAGCTATTGCTGTGGACAGGTCCCATCCTTGGGTGTCATGGAGCAAAAGCACTAGAAATAACCCTCCAGATGCTTGAAGAGCAACACCTCACCCAGCAGCTGTATTCCCCCTAATCTGGATTTTGTCCCTGTTCATGCTGGATTTCCTGATCTCCTCCTGGGAAACCGTGGGTTATATTGCAAATAATAGGATGAACTAATCAGAAGATAGTTACTGAGAATAGTCCATGGAATCCATCGTTTATCAAGAAGCAATAAAAGTAAGATGCAAAGAAAAGCATCTTTGCAATTAGAAACACAGAGTATAAAAATCAATTCTGTACTTAAAAAATGTACATTCTCAAGTTGACACCTCATTTGTTGTGACTTAAACTTCCTGTCTGAGTGATGCCGATATAGAAGAGGCTATGGAAATAATTAAAGGTGCTTTCCATCATCCTGCACACATGCTTATTTCCCTGGAAGATGCGAGTATTCTCAGAGCTCTGATTAATTCAGTTTTTAAAAATACTTAAGAATCTTTTAATAAAATAACTTCTGTAGTGCTTTGCAACGCTATTTCTGACAGGGACGTATATAAGCAAAGCAAAGAGGTGATGGAGTAGGAAACACTGGTCACAATGTCAGCAGTCCTTTCTCCTTCTCTACTTCCTGCAGATTTTAAAGTTCAGAAAGACATGGAACAATGCCTGTGTCTGAAGAGGGATACATAAGGAAAGTTAAAACAAAGTTTTGTCACCAATGAACTTGAGCAATTTTCTTCCCTTTGCTTCACAAAGCGCTGAGCTGTCTGGATTACATGAGACTGAGCATTTTATGGTTAACATTTGCTGTGATTGGTTGAGCCACTGTATAAAACCAAAAGAAAAGTTCATCTTTAAGATAGATATTTTTAACAGCTGACCTATATGGTACAAACTGCTGCCCAAAATGTATTTTTGTGGCAAGAGGCTTCAAAGAAATATAAGTTTTTCTTTGTTAAAAAAAAAATCACTTTAAATGATAGCCAACGTTTTCCAAGTGCTGGGCAACACCACTCTTCTCTCTGCCTGGGTGGAGGAAACCTTTAAGTCAGAGAAATGCCTTTTCCTTCTGTTTTATCCCCATACATATTTATCCTACATTGTAACAAGTATTCCCATTTCTCTGTTCATAAAGGAATGTCAAACAAATACATCTTAACGAGCTGGGAAAAAAAATCTTTAGTGAGGTGACATTGGGTTTCTATTTCCACAAACCTTAAAACAGAATAAAGCTATTGAACAATGGACTTACGTATCTTTACAACAGCAAAGACAATGAGGCTCTGAGCAGATCTGTGGTTATACCTTAATCATAAAAAAGACCCAGTGCCAATAACAACTGCGGAAGGCGTACTACTCACTTGCTGGTACTGCCTGGCACAATCCGGGTGAGACTGCAGACCTCTGAGAGCTGAAGTGATAGGAAGTCCCAAGAGCAGTTTGCGTGCAGGGGGTGACAACAACCTCCCAGGGGTTTGATGGTGGAGTCACGCTCACGCATTCATACCTCAGGGCCCCATAACCTAATGGCAACCTCTGCAGACCATGGTGTCTACTCTCCTTCGGCAGGGAAGGACTCGGGGTGTCTGGTAGCCCTGTCCCAGCACGGAAACATAAAGCCAGGAGGCACTTTGAAAATGTCACCCTGACCATGACTAAGGAAGGAGAGACTCAAGCTAACTCACCCTGAGAGTCATTTATCCAGCTGTTCCCGGAGCCTCCCCAGACTATCCTACTGCTTCTCTTGGAACCTCAAAGACAGGGAAAACTAATTACTGCCTTGGCCCTCACAGCAGCTCTGCGTCACGCCTCACTGTTGTGGAAGCTGTGGTAAAGCTGTTCAGAAGCTGCATGTTGCTTAAGAGACACATTCTGGCTGTCCCCCTCCTAGCATTTATGGCTCTGTTACCCAGCAGGTGTACTATACTCCGGTCTGCATCAGTCCTCTGGTTTGCCTTCCTACCAAGCTACCAGCCCCAAACTGCAGCTGTCCTACCTGTCTGGACTGAAATCACTCCAAATCTTCTGTGCGTCAGTGTGGGGGCAGAATTGCCTTTGCTCAGCAGGCTGCAAATGCACTCTTCAGTCATTCAAAGCTCTGCCTACCGCCAGCTCTAATTTTACTCAATTTTGTTTATGCTAAAGTGGCTGGGCTAGTATTTTTTTTCCTTCCCTCCGCTTTATCTACCTTTGTCTTTCTAATGACATCTTCTAATAATATCTTCCATCTAATTTATTTATAGCTACTTCCCCTTCCATTCAGGTATTACTACTGAAAGTGATCTAAATTTGAGTCCAATTACTGTGGAGATGCCAGGGGAAAGTCACTTACTTGTAGGTTAACTTCTAGATTTGAAATAGTATTGAGATAGATGGATTTTCTGTGTTGTTCCTGCTCCTAGTCACACTGCAGTCTGGATAGGAAGGGAATGCAGTGGTGGGAGTAGCATGGCTGTGTGCCAGCATTTCTTCCTGAAAGCTCACAATCTCAGAGGAAAAATGACTGATAGATTAACTTTATTTGCCTGGCAGGTGGTGCTTACCGTAGGGAAGCTGCATTGGACATGCTCAGTCCTTTCATGCTCTAATTGAAGGAAACAAATGGTCAACAAAAAGCACAGGGAGAAATCCGTTCCAAAGATGCTTTAACATGCTGTCTCAGTTTGCAAACACTGCTTGCTTATTTGTCTTTTTTTGAACCAACAAATCTTTTCGTGAGACGTTACAGCAATGTGACAGAACAAAGAGGCATTCTGCAACTTGGCACGCAGCATCACTGGCAAAGCTCAGTGAAGGAGGTGATTCTGCAACACCCCACAGCAAGCCGTGCGTTGGGGGTGTGGATTCTCCGTATGCCTCAGTGCCAGGCTACTGATGTTGGCTGTGAGAGCAAGAAAGAGTTGTATCCTATGGATGGCTGAAGGACACCCCCATGCCTACAGCTCTACTGACTAAGCTAGGAGAGGGAACTTCACCTTGATCTCACATCCTGGGAGAAGCTAGTTTCTCCTCCTGCCATAGTTACCTGCTTATCTTAGAGATGTAAAAGAGGGGAGCATTAGGCCACTAATTTCTCCTTCTCTCCCAGCACAAACTCTAGTGAAACTAAACCTTTGTTTAAGCTGTTTTTGAGAACCTCCAGAGGCGTATCTTCAACGCTTACTCCAAGCTCTCACTCTATCTTTGTTCTTCCCACTGGAATGTTTTTAGTTTCATTTTTCCTCTCCAATACCTAGCTCCTTTTATTTGATATTACGGGATGTTATTACCTAGGACGTCAGCACCTGGTCCTTATGTAGACAGCAAAATCAGCAGCAAAGCTGAGTGAAGAATAATTTTGCTTCATCTCTTGCATTTCAGCATGGAACACTTGGCATGAAGACTTTTTTTTATTATTTATTGCACACTAACTGTATGGTATGCACGCTACAAGAAAAATTAGCTTACATATAAAAATATTTTTAATTATTACATAGGAGTTTCAAATCTGCCAGGGTCAGCCAGAATGAATGAGACATGTTTCTATAGAGTTTTGGCACTGCAAGCAGCAAAAGAGCCCAGAATTCCCATGTGAGGAATCTATGATTTTTGTTACCACATGTGTTTAATTCCCTCTTGAGAACCAGAAACCAAAGCAGTTCTTGCAGTGGTAATACAAAAATACTTCTGTGTATGTAAAGCAGATAAGAAATAAAATCTGAAAAAAAAAAAAAAAAAGAAAGAAAATTAAAATAGTAGTGCTATGGATTCCTTGTGGACACTGAGGAGAAAACCACATGGATGAAAAGCAAAGGAATAAGGAACCAAGCTGACAACACAAGGGAGGTTCCAGCATATGAAGAATACAGTGATATGAAGGATTTAACAGGAAGAAAGGAAAGAAATATAGATTCCAAAACTTCAGGAGTGTGTTGGGCTGCCAAACCTCTGGTGAGAAGCAGCAACCGAGTTCCAACTTTACTGAAGAGTTTGGACTGAGTTAGCACAGAGCCCATCAAATAATTCCAGTGACTGCAAACGGATGTCACGAGGCAGGAATCACACATCTTCAACTTCAAGAAGAGCAGAGCTCTTCTGGCAGAATTCATAAGAAAAGATCAAAAGCAGAGAGAGACTTCTGTATGGGTTCTACTACAGCCAGCTGTGAGAAGTAGCAGGAGACACTACCAGGATATGACCGCTGCTACAATAAGAAACGCAGAGATCAGCCTGTGCCAATTGGCAGCTTATCCAAGGGCCTGTTCAGCAAGAGATGGGTGGCTGGCACTGGAGCTCAGGATCAGTTCTCAGGCTGCCTTAGATCTTCATTCCTCCATCTTAGCGCACTCCTGCATGCAGGATCCTGCACCCCCAGGGTCGCATTTGGTCCCTGCTCTGAACCCATCAGTGGTACAGAAGGGCTGCCTGCTCCAGTGGTGTAAAGCAGAGACAGCTGAGGATATGGGACAGCCATCACACACCAGCTGGGACTTCGTGTCTTATTCTCCCCTCCCTTCTGTGGTCCCTCTTCTCTTTCCTCTTTCCTCAGAGTTATTGCCAGTCACTTCCAGGCAAGCATTTTGTTTTCATTTACAACATGGATCTTTCATTCCCCATTTTTGTGATCTTCAGTGTGACAAAATGACAACTCTGACAAGCAAGCCTTCTTCTTCCCCCACCTCCCCTTGTTCTGCAGATATTTTCTTAGCCAGTTAATCTAACATCATGTACCTTTTAGGATTTAGGTTTGAGAGGCTGGCGTGACTCCTGAAGGAGACAGAATTTGCTGCTGTGAACAGAGGGGCGGGGGTGACAGAAAGGACCATGAGGAGGCTCCAAACTGCCTGAATTACTCATCAGGAGGGTGGCAACATGGAAGCCTGGAATATCGCCCTTCTCTGTCTCCTTCCTCACAGACATCTCTGACACATGGCTGTCAATATGCCATGGAGCCATTGTGTATGTATGTGTGTGATGAGGAGAGAGACAACGTTCTGTGGCAATGCTATCAGTTAGGTATTATGGATGTGTCTATCAGGCTTTCTGAAGATCCCTTCACATAATTACCAGGTAGGAACAATGCAAAGCATTAGCTGGAGAGGGATTGCTCTTCCCCTCTGAATATACCTCTCTGAAAAGAAAAGCCAAGTTTTCTAGATCAAAGTAAACAACTTGATGGAAAAAAAAGAAAAAACCCTATAAATGCAATGTTCTTTCACATCCCCATTTCCAGTTACATTTTTCTGTCAATTTGAAAATCTTTGTGCTAGAAATGCTGCTGAAACACATGGAATAACATGCACAACATACTAGAAATTGGAGCCAAATTTCCCCAACTATTCTGCCTGAGTTCTGAAGGAATTTTATTCATTTTCTTTGATTTTTCCCCAGCCCTTAGTTCCATTCAGTTTTAGCTAGTTCTGGGGAAAGCATCTGCAGCTTGCCCTCAGAACATACTGCCCTATCATTTTTTCATTTTTAGTGTGTTTTCCTGGGTTTTGAGTCTTTCAGATTCACAAGGGTTAGAAATGCTCTCCCCTTGCTTTATGTAAAATCTACTGGTCCAACAGAGCATTGCAATTCTATACATTAATGCATTAAGATGTATCAATTGTAACAAAATCATCAACATGCAGAAAAAACTCTATGATTTCTTAGAGCATCTTTCCCCCTAAAAAAACCCCAAAAACCAAACCAGCAAAACAACAAGTCAGTGTGAGAGCACCATTGGGTCATCACCTCCAAAGGATTAGGAAGAAAAAGAATAGCGGGATTTTAGCAGCCCTGACTTGGATGTCACAGCTTGGTTGCTCACTGATCCCAGTGATCACCTCCTGGCAGTTCCCTGTCAGCCACACTGTCTCTAACCCACCCGGCAGCTGTCTGGATGCAGCCCTGTCTATGAGACTTTTAGTGCTTCCCATTCCGCTTTATTTCGATTAGCTTACAGTGGACTACTGAGCGGAAAGCCTGAAGTACTCTGTGCTGTTGTGCAAGAAGAGCTTTTAAAAAGCAAATGCTGGCATTTCACAGGCTGTACTACAGTGGCATCAGTCTGTTGCCTTGCTACCAGTTCCTAATCATCACGGCTTGGCTTCGAGAACGAAGATCTGGGAAGGGCTTTTCCCACGCTCATGCAAGTGATGAGTGCACCCTTCGGGGCTGCGCGGTGGATTTTTCAGGTGGCTCCACCCTTTACACCTGAGGTTCATCTGCCAGGGCCTAGCGAGCTTGGACGGTGACAGCGAAGTCCTTGGGTCGTAGGTTTGGTTAGAGTACCCTTCTCTTGGATGCCTTACAAGGCTAAACAAGCTCCATCTGCCCGGGTTTGGAGTCACAGTTGTCCTTCTCCTAGGATGGCTGCCCGAAGGCTAGTGAGCCCATCCTGCCC
>NW_010399245.1:45463-53742 GCF_000710305.1 Buceros rhinoceros silvestris | reverse complement strand
ACCCCCAGACATCGCAGACCCAGGCCTGGGGCGGCCGGGGCCTGCCAAGAACGGCAGTCCTGGAGAGTACCAGTTCCTAATACCAACTCATCAAATACTTGTCCCCTGTCTACTGGTTTGAAATGACAAAGGATTTTCAACTTCGTCTGTGAACCTTGAGAGCAATCTTGCTTCAAATGCAGTGGGAATATCGTGGCCTCTTGCCGCTGGTACAGACAGGTGAAGCTGGGAAGCAGCTGGTGCCTCTAGCTGTGGGATAAGAAGGATGCTGAGCAGGGATGTGCACATTTTAAGAGGGGAAAAACGTGAAGGAGAAAAGCGACACTTTTCTGAATGGCTTTGCAAAAGCAGAAGGACAAGAAGTTAATCTTCAGTTGAGTGGCTTATGAGAGATTTAGCTTCAGCCCAAGGCAGTTTGTTTCATTAAAAACAAAGAAAACAATTAACAATGCTGGCCAAAACTTTGCTACAAAATCCAACAGAAGATTTTCCTCTTCTTTATCATGCAACATTCAATAAACAGATTGGAACAGAAAAATTAAGGAAGCTCTCCACTTTTGTATTATTTTTGGACAGGATATAAAGCCAATTTGTATTTATTCATTTATATTATAAATTAGCTTATTTTTTGTGCACGGCATTGGGAATCTGTCAACAGAAATGGATGCCGTGGCGTTTGCACCCAGGTCTTTGAAATAATGGTTTGTGAGACTACAGAAGAGCCTGGGTGGCTCTGACACTTCTTTCATTATCCACTGTAGAAGAAAATAGATGTTGTGTAAACTAGAAGCTTGTAGGTGTTAATGGCAGATTTTCACATGGGATAAACATATGTTCAGTTTGCTCAGAGAGAGCAAGTTTGCCATTTCACTACAAAAAAAAGAAAAATAAAAGCCTTATTTTAACGGCTTGATGGAATTTTCACTCTAGAACACTCTGGTAATTACTTGAAAAATTCAGTTCTCTGCCCCTGGATGTTCAAGAGGGTGATGAGAAGAATAGTATGAAATTCTGGCTACCTTCTAATATTTCTATCAGTCTTGAAAATACCTGAAGTATCCAAGTTTTCTGCCTTCTGGGGATTAAGATTCAATGTCAAGTTTGAAGATCACTGAAAAACTAAGGCATGAATAAAACTTGAAAGAATCAGTGCTCAGCTGGAGAAGAGGCCAAGGGAAGTCTGGATGTGGACTCCCTTTACTTTAGTGCTGGAAGATAAAACCTAGTTCTCAAATCTCAGGAGAACACCACCACACATCCCTCCTTACGTAGTTTCAAAGGTATCTTGATGTTTAACCTTCAAACTGCATTACAACAACTCTTTTCCCATACCAGCATTTTGGTTCCTGCACTTTGAGCCAACCCAAAACTGTACAAATCAAAGAGGAAAAACAAACAGTGTAGGAAAAATTATGCAGTTCTTTGCTAACTTCTCCAGGGTTTGGTCCGTGCTGAAAATTATGGAGGATCTTTTCCACACAAAGTGGGGATGGTTTCTTTCTGGGCGCCTTCCAAATTTGCAAACCATGTCCCAGTTACTCCCTGCATCCCCTGGCTAGCCTGCTTTTAGAAAAAGATTGAAAAGCAGGAACAACTTGATGATTAATTTTGAGAACATAATGAAACTGTTACAAAAGCTGCAAATTCAGTCTTTCACTCCAGGTCTGAGTCTGCACATATGAGTAAAGTGGCTCAAACTTCCAAATTATTGTTTCAGATTCTACAAACTCAGACATGATCCAACGATTTCAGTGCCACGAACCCTTGAGACTCCAGCCCTGAAATAAGTCTGGAACAACAAAGACCTTGCCACAAACGCTCCATAGTATCTTTTGGCCTAAGCTTGACTTATAAATCCACACATGCATAAAGCAAGAGCCTTTTAAGCAAGATATGCTGCAAAAAGAGAAGTCTCCTATTTGTATGGCAGTATTCAAAGATTTTTTATATCTGCACAACTGGAAGCTGTGGAAAGTGAGACTCAGTCATAAATAAGGGGAAAGTAAGGGTAGACTAGAGGGATTTGATAGTATACCTAAAGCAAGATTTCATTTCAGGGACTGACAGCCTGAAATTCTTGTGCCAGTGTTTTTCCGCTCCATAATTTTTTTTACGTGGTTTCTCACCAGAGTTTTGCAATACACAGCAGAAACTGTGACACAAAACCAGCAGTGAATCAAACACCAACACATCCTTGCGTTCCTTCTCCCTGGCTTGGCACATGGTCACACAGAAGGACACCTCGCTTTGGCCACTTAGTAACTTTGCTGCATTTGTCGTTTCTCGGCATCGATTTCACGATCAGTTTTTCTCTCCCACATCATATCCCCTTTGTGCAACTCCGAGTTTTGGCTACATTTTGGCCTCCTCCGGTTCTCCCATCTTGGAGCATTAATGAATAGGAGGTACCATTGGCTATTGCTTTGTTGCTGGAAGAGGCATCAGTAATATCAACAGCTAATCTTTTGGAAAATTTAATTAGTTCTGAAACAACAACAAAAAACCCCTGAAATGCACTTTAAATATTTTTAGGCAACCACAGAGGCTTGGTAGTGGTGTTAAAGGCTATGCAAAGATAACTATGAGAACATGAGGCCATTCAGTAGCAATTCCTAAACGATAGCTCAAGGAGGAGCATGACAGATACGGAATAAACTGCAAAGAAGTTAACATAGCTGAATTGGGAGATAGCCCTAGGGGATAGCTAGGTGAAAAGGAGGAAGGTGGGATACTGTATTTGAAGGACAAATCAGGGAGGACCGGATTCAATATTAGAGCTGAGATAGTTTTTGTTAGCCTGGCACAGCAAGAAGTTGAGTCTTGCAATGTGGTTATTGATCTCTTCCTTTCATGCTGCTCAGGGCAGAAATGCCCTGAATACAAATGGGGACTTTTAATGGATTCCAGCTATTTTAAAGAAAACTTGTAAATGTATGGTCACTTCTGAGCCACCCACAGGACCACCCTGTGAGACCAATACCTGCAGTTAAAAAAATAAAATACAAGAAAAAAAGAAAAGAGGAAGACAGTTTTTCATGCCTGGCATTTGCTTTAATTCTGACAGTACCATGTGCCCAAATCCCCAGATCCAGTTCGTGAGTAACGGAAAAGAAAATGTTGATTCTGACACAGGGGGACCGTCTGGGAAGGGTCTGACCTCAGAGTTGTAAAAGCCACATGAGAAGGTGAAATACAAGTACGGTGCACCCCTGCCACTGCGCACACAGAGAATGGCTTGCAAGCTGAAAGGCAGTGACAGCTCCAACAAAGATGTTTGGAGAGCAGAACGCTGGGAATAGCCAGTTGAGGCAGATTTGGGGTGAAAAGGATTGAGCCACTAGACTGGCAGAAATTCAGCTTCAAGATGCTCTTCGGATCAAATCTATGACTTTGAATATGTAACTTGTTATTATCATTCCATGTGGATACTGCAATAGTCCTGAGACACTCTGTGCACCGGGAGCTGCGTGGGTTCAGACGGAAGCAGTGCTCTCTGCTGTGCCACATTTAAGGACACTGAAGGCACCAAGGATATCAGTATATCCAAATGAGACACAAGTCTGTGACACGTAAAATCCTCAGCCCCAGTCACTGACTAAATCACTAGAAATAAAACTGGGTTCTCCTGATCCAAAGACTTCTCTTTATTTCAGAGTTGTTTTGGTTACACCCTTGCTGAATCTAATATCATCATCTTCCTCTTGCTGCCTCTGGTGACAGAGACTGTTACATCATTGTTTTTCTCCAGAAAGACTTAACAAAAATACTTGTCCTTTGCTCTCCATTTCCTGTCTATAAAGTAGAGCTGATGCTGCTTGCCTTTCTGACTTCCTTTCTCATATCCATTTTCTTTTCAGTTCTTCAGGGCAAAGATTCCCTCCTTTTATTCTTCTCCAGGATTAAAACATAAACTAATAGCTACTCTTGGCAGAAAGTGTGGCTTAAATTAAGAAAACAGCAGTTATTCTCTCTTTTGGAAAGTGGAGCAGTAGAGATTTTACTATTTGCTGGTGTTTCACTAAAAAGGCTTGAGTGCTAAATATAAACTTTCCAGGTCTTGAAGTACCAGCCACTACCATTACACTAACCGGACCAGGCTGGGGACACAAAGTAGTTGTGCAATCAAAGTCCTGACCTGGTATTCTTCCCCCCTTTCAAAAACATCAAATATTTGCCATTCTCATGAAGAAACCATTTGGTGACCTTGGATTACCTTGGATTACTTCCTGCAGAAGTGGCTAAATAGTTTAGAGAACTGATTTAGAGATTTTGTTTTGTTTTGGGGTTTTTTTGGCATGGTTTCTACTCCTTTGAGAAAGTGCAGACACTAACAAGAGACGAATGAGTGTCTGCGTATACCTGCATCGTAACATGATGAAGAATTCACTGCTGCAAGATCGTTTGGGGGAATTCTATACTTTCAGGCTTTAAAAAAGATTATCAGCTCTTACAAAGCTGCAGCTTCCAAACTGGCCCATTTCCTGTATTTTCCTTGAATATAGAATGTGAAAAAACCTCTGGAAATGAGAGCAAAAGCTTTGTTTGCAGTAAGATCAGTCACACCATAAAATAAACTCATTAAAAGGAGTGACATGAACCATAAATCTCAATTGCTTTATAGAAAACAAAACAAAGCTGACCCAGACAAGGCACTTATCGTAGGGGGTGACATCACCGAGCACACGGGAAATGCAAAATTCTTTGCAGAAATGCTGATTTCAGTAAATATTATGATTCTCTGCGGTTTAAAGAGATGGGAAAAGCTTTTAGCCTAGCTCGACGTCAGTGGCAGGGGAAGGAGAGTATAAATGAGTAGGAAATTGATTTTTTTTTTCTTTTGGAGTTAAGAACCAGAGGACCAGGGTGAAACCACTTCTGAAGATTCATGTCCCAGCTGAACTGGTACAACTTTTGGCCATATTAAATCCAGTACAACCACAGCTCAACAAAATACCAGGCACCACCATCAGTTCTTGAATTTTCTTTGTCCAGGAACCTACCTGGTTCAACTACAGACCACTAACTGAACCTCTTGACCCTCTGTTTGAGTATCTGGCCCTAACAGTCAAGAATTATATGTGTGTTCCTTATCCACATCACCAAAAGGAGCTATTCCATCCCTATTTATTTCTTCTGCCTCAACACTTGGGTGACTTGGGATGGAATTGGAAAGCTCAATGATTGAATATCTGGCCACATAAAAGCCTGTAAAACATTGCTGACAGCTCTTTAGTGAAGCTGGAACATCCATAGGTTGAAAGAAGGGAGGCCTTTGGAAAGGGGCTGAGCACCGGGCCCTTTGCACTTATATCTCCAGCATTTGTTCTTATTCTTTCTTGCTGCAGGCAAATTATTTATAGGTACTGTGGGGATTTTTTTCAGTGCATAGAAAGTCATCTCTCTCTGTTGCTAACTGTTCTGCTATTCACCCTTGATGAACATCCTCTGATGTTTATCTTTTTCTTTGCCTGCTGTCTATTTACAAATATAGATTTGCTTCTCTCCCCTTCTGAGTAACCTTTGGAGCAAAGCTTTCAGTAAGGAAGGCAGAGCCTAAGGTGGCTGAGCTTACAGACTTTTCTTCTCTGCTTGTCTAGTTTCTCCTGCAAAGAGGAAAGAACAGACCAAAGTTCAGCTCTGTTTACACAGCCTAAATATGGTATTATTCATCAACATTCCTTCTGAAGTCATCCAGAAGTCTTCTGAAGTCATGCCTACCTCTGCGATGGGGCTGCCAGGAGAATAGTAAAGCTAGATGGCAAGAATAAGAGGGAGAAGAAGGAAAGGAAGAAGGTAGTGACATCAGAGGGATATGGAATGCAAAAATTATATAATTATTGATTTACAAGACAAAATACTGTCCTACGTGGAGACATAGAATTGTCATTGAGATAAACAGACACCAACAGAAATAAAACCAATAACGGTAAGATATCTGGCCTCAGAATTTGCTACATATTGTCTTGTAAATCGCAGGTTCTTTTTCAAATAATACTCTAGTGGAGACAGGACAGCATGGAGCTGTTCTTAGAAATTCTGCGAGCACATTGGAAGAGGTTGAAAGGGAAAATTAGATTGGTGGCATGTTAAACTGGATGAACAAAGAGTGTAAGTGTTGCTTTTGGCAAGAGTAGAAGACATTTGTAAATCTACAGAATGAGAATGGATTAACCAAAGCCATAGATGAATTCACTCACTCTCTCCCTCACACACACACATACATTAGATTAACTCCTGGAAGAAGTATCCAGAGATTGCAAAGTGTAAAGATACACTCATGGCTCACAACTGTAAATTTCTGGAAGCTGGGAGACGCACTGCTGTGTGCTTGCCTTGCTCTTCCATTCTTTTCTGAGCAGGCTCCGTGGCTACAGGACATGACTAGTTGGAGCTTCAGACTCACCCAGATCTTGCACTATATTGTGTTTTTAACTAGGAGAATAGAGAAGGGATTTCATAATACAGCTAAAAGTGTCACTTATATGAAAATACTGTAACCAAAAAATGTCATTTCTAATACTTACTGAACTGTGAAATACATTCTCCCTGGAATGTCTACCACTGTACACACCCAGCAGAGATTTCTTGGCATGACTCCCTGAGCTACAGTCTAACACTAATATAGCCACACTTTTACATTGTACCTATTCCTAAAGAACGTGTAGGTAAGCAAAATACACCAATATTAATGTGATTGTTCTGGGTATCCCTCATCACTGATGATAGAAGAACCCTAATAGAAGGGAAGGAGGGAAAAATAAACTCATTTGTTGCTGGGAATTGGAGCTGAACAAATTATTTACAATGAATAATTTATCTGAGTAAATTAGAGGCTTTCTGCCTGCTGAAGACTAATGTTTCCCCTAATATATATATATTTGAATATTTGAATGTCAGACAACTGCTCTGAGTGTACAGCATCCGTGAGCTGGTGGTGAGCAGCTGTCTGACAGTAGCAGGTTTCGTTGACTGAGCTCTGTACGGGGTCAGCACAGCTTGGTTGAAGGATGGAAGTCTTCCCATCCACATCCACGGGGGATTTCTTGGGGCCAGCAGGTAGGATATAAGTGGGAAAGCATTCTGTGTGGCACTATGTCTGTTCTGGCTGGCTGAGACTTCAAAGCTCTTCCAGCTCACGCACGTATAATTCAAGTCCTGTCAATACCAGCTGTGACAGTCTGGGTTACTATTTGCAAGGAATCGTATTTTACTGGGAAATGATGAGCTATTTTGATCCATCTGTACCTGTTGATAAATTGCCAAATGAAGAATTTGGGTTAGTCAGAAATGTAAATAAAAGGTCTGGGCCAAGGCCCAATATCGGCATATATTTGAGACAGTTTAATTAGCTAGATGATTAGCTCCGATGATCACATCCAGAAGCGATCGAAGAACTGAGCTCTGAGGCAGCACTCTGTAACTCCCATCAGCACAATAGCCCTTTCCCAAAAGATGAGGAAAGAGACAGTCTGTCCCTGAACGCAGCAGCAGAGCGATGGAGACAAAGGGCAACACATAGGGATGACGGAGTCTGTGGGTCACATCAGCGCGCTGGGACTGTCTAGCAGCTCAGGCATTTCATGCACACATCGGCTGAGAATTTCTCACTGGGGAAGGGAAGGAAGAGTGAGTGAGGGATGTGATGAAGGTCAGTGACTCAGGCTGCCATATTTGGGGTGATGGCAGAAGCAAAGACATGAGTCACCCGTCAAGCCAGTGAGAAAAGGACAGTTTTCTATCCAGAAGATTAATTTGAGACTGGCTGGTTTCCAAGAGGAAATCGGAGGGATGCAGGAGGCAGTGTTTCTAGAAGAGAGATGTTTCAAAGCATATGAGATGAGAGAGAAGATTGACCAGAAGATAAATGAAGGTAGAGATCATTTTGGAGAGGGAAGGGAAATTAGGAGGATGCATAGCCCCTGTCACTCTCCCCCCAGTAAAGCTATTTAAAGATTGCAAATATAAAATTCACTTTACTGTGTTTGGAGTTTGTTCTTCCCCAATGGAACTCTTGAAATCCCTCATGTGATGGTGACAAGGGACCTGTTAAGTACGTTCTTTAGTGAGCATCCAAGAAAGAGAAGCAATGTTGGAGGAATTTTTTCTGGAGCATTGACTTCACCTGGGGTTACAAAACATACTGTTGCCACAAGATCAAACAACTGAGGCAGGCAGATTGCAAATGTGTTGCATGTTAAGGTCACTCATGCTGGTGAGCAATGAAGGTGCCAAATGAGGGCATGGATAAGTCACTCACCACCGCACACCCAGGACTCTTT
>NW_010399245.1:42385-45401 GCF_000710305.1 Buceros rhinoceros silvestris | reverse complement strand
TCTTTCCCTCAGAAACAGGGCCACCTAGCTCACCAAAGCTAGTGGCTTCTGCCACAGCACGGAAGGGAGATGCAAAGAGAAAGTTTAGAAGTAACCATGGTTAATGCTCTTTTTGTCTCTGTTAACGACTCGTTTCATGAATGCCACACAGGACTGATTTACTATATTCCAATCATCTTCTCCCTCTTACAGAAGGCACAAAATATGAGGCTGAGGCTAAGCCTAGCTGAAGCCTGGTCTGAAGACAAAGTAGGACGTTCCACCATCAGTGCTCCCACTATCATCAAGTTGCAGCAAGGAAAAGGTGGTGTAGTATGATAATGTTCCATGTCCTAGATCCAGAGAGAAAAGCAAATAGGAGGAAATCTGCCACAACCTTGAGAAAGTCATTTACATTGTCTGCAATCACATTTCCTCATCGACAAAATAGCGTTTATGACTTTTCCCTGCTTCATAAGGATATTATGGAGGTGTAGTTCATCTGAAGACAGTGACTTGAAGGGGAGTGTGGTTTTGCCCTGTCAAACATTATCATTTGCTATAAACTGCGTTTGTCAGAGTTTAGTATCTTGCTCACAATACATTGACTGGAAATCCGATTAAGTAAACAGTGAGGAGTGCAGTGACTTCTGTTCAGAGCATGTTTTCATCAGAACTGTTATAGATATCTAAATAATATACAGGCTTGACATATATGGTGTCATTAAGGATTTACATTTTGAGATGGTAATGATGCAAGATGATGTTTTCTGGACTCTCCTGTCAATAAGGTTGCACTGAAAAATATTTCCTGGTGACTTGTTTATGTTTGTTAATACAGTATTTAAAAAATGCTGAAGCACTGGCCAAAGTAATTTCATTGCTTGACATCAAGAAGTTGCCTCCTTTTTTTAATACTCCAAGTGGCATGATTTGCTCAGCAGGACAAAGACTACAAAAATTCTCCCTGCAGACAGATTAATATTTCCTTTAACCGGATGCTTTTGGGTTTTTGATTGTTAGCTGAAACAGGACATGGTGAGAGTCACAAGTACTGCACGTGAGAGTGCCAGTCATTAATGAGAAGCAGCCGGCTCTGACTAGTTGACAAGGCCTATGGTATTTCCCCCCAATGCTCTGGGTCTGTAACTGGAGTCTAAGTCCAAGCAGTGGAGCAGAAAGAAAGGGTTAAGATATTTCAGGGTGTTTAAATCTACTTCCTGATCCCATCCCTAGTTGAAATGCGGTTCGGCAGATGGAAATCCATCAAGAATTGACTAATGACCCTTGCCCAATCAACGAAGTATTATCAGTCTCTGACACAAGCAGATCACTTCACAAGACATTGCCATCTGTCTCCATTCAGCTCTTGCCTTTGCTGTCATGCTGCCCTGCCGAGCAGATACGGAGTAGATCTGCAGCTCTCTCTGAGGTGTCGAGACGGATCAGCACTCTTTTGCCATGATGATGCTTGTTGCATCTTTTCTCCCTTGGCTCCGTGACCTCTTCCTCATTGGGAAGGGGCAGCTGAGCCTTCTGAGACTGACCACACCACGCAGAAGTGGACTCTCACCCCAAGCCTCTCGCTTCTTCCAGTGATCCCCAGGAAAGGTGCCCTCTGGGACAAAGTGCTTTCAAAGCAGCTGCTGTTTCTCATCCTGTCCTGGCAGCCACCCGTAAGAGCTGTTGTAACACCTTGTTGATCACACCTAAGTATGGCATGAGGCGGTTTCCTACTCTGGGGAGCATCATTCACGAGATTAATCTGTTGTGACATGGATTTTGTTCAATAATAGCTATAAAAATATGTCAGGAAGTAGGAGAAAGAGAAAGAATAGATTGAATTGTGGTCATTTTTCTTTCACGGAATTTCTTAATTCTGCTACAAGATACATTTTACATTGAGAGATGATTTAGCTTCCACTTCAACCTTTGGGTATCTAAACACATAGGTAACACAGGAAGTAAATGTTTCTTTCTAGGGGAGTGTTTCTTTCTAGGGGAGTGTTTTTTCTTCTCTCTCTCACACCTCATCCCACTTCTTCTCACAGCATTTAAAGGGTCTAACATTGTTATACTGGGGGGAAAAAAAGTCATGGCATATAATATGAAGCTTCAGAACCTTTCCATGAAATATATTTTATCTGATCTTTTTCCATGGCAGTGATTTGGAAGCTAACTTGAACCGTAATGCATAGCTATAAAACTATTCATATTTTTAAAGCTCCTCATTGTGATTTACATTCTTTGGCACCCTGGGCTGGTACAGGTCAGGGATTACCAGGTGAGAAACAAACTCTGCTAGCAGGGTTCTAGGGATGCCCCAGGGTGGGAGATCAACAGTCAGGAAATAAATGTGCCCGGCTCTCATGGATTTCCAGGGCCTGAGGTCAACTTTAATACTCACTGCCACACATATGTAAAGAGGAAGATCTAGAACAAGAGAAGAAGTTGTTGAAAGTCAGGGCTTCTGCGTGCATTTGCATGGTTACATCCGGAAGCTAATTAGCTTTTCTGGATCTAAGAGTGACATCTGCAAAAATCACAGCCTTTCTACCGTATTTTCTGCTATTGCAGCTGCCTCAGACACAGAACATAAGCAGAAAAGCCATAAGAAGACCTTTCCAACAGAGGTTCTAGGTGGCAGGACAAAAAAAGAACAATCTACATTTCAGTCCCTATGCTGGTGAAAGGTTTCCACTCAGCCAGGCTGCAGCTGCCCTTGCTTCTTGTCATTAGAATTATGCTTGTCTGCAATATGCCACAGCACACGAGTGAACTGAGGATGGGTCTGTTCATCTCCAAAAAGGTGTTAGGCTGATGTTAGACAATGAACAATACCCAGCTTTATCTGCCGCCTCTGCAAACAGTAAAGGCTGCTCCACTTCAGAGAGTGTCCCACCACCAATGCAGGGCACAGAGCCAAGATGGTTTAGTCTTCCCTGTCTTGATGTGAGCACACAGAGCTCACCCCAGCCGTGGGCAGGATGCCAGTCTGATGGCCCCAACCCTCCTCAGAGCTCAGCTTTTCAGCAGG
>NW_010399245.1:31375-42309 GCF_000710305.1 Buceros rhinoceros silvestris | reverse complement strand
AGCAGGAGGCTTTCCATTAACATGGATAGAGCCACCCAGCTATAGTTTGGCTGAGCCACGTCCTGTTACCAGGCTGGTAGGAAGAGGTTTGCTCGTTGTCAGTGATGTCCCATTAAAACCATCTGATGGCTGGGTACAGGGGATGGGCTCACCACTCCTGGATGGGTCAGTTCAGGGGATGAGCAGAATCCTCTAGATCAAATCCAGCAGAACATGAACTTGCCACAAAAGCAATTGCCATCGTCCCCTCCATTTCTTCTGGTCGTGCAGAAAGGAGTAGGAATTCATGTGACAAGCAGCATTGAATTTAAGTGAATATCCTATAACAAGCCCTTTAGTTCAGTCTGTGGTGATAGTCGAACCAGAAAAAAAGGACTAAAGCTCCTTGTAACAGAGGAGGATAATGTCAACAGACCTAACAGAATAAAAATTCACTTCTGCCAGTAAACTGAGAATGACTCAGAATAAACATGGCAAGGAGATCTTGAAATAAAGACATGCCATAACTTCTTGCTTCAGGATACGGAGAAGGGGAAGATTAAATACTTTCATTAAATTAACTCTCATCCGAATGAGGCTTCTGTTTCATTTCTGAAAGAAAACCATTTCTTTGTTGTCATTTTTTTCTTGAGTGGTAAATATAATGCAGAATTCCAGAAGCCTCATTGCTAAAGAAACAAATGTAATCAATTTTGCGGAGCACTGAGACAAATCAATATGGAAGGAGTCAGAAGACCAAACAAAAGCAATGGGAGAAAAAGATTACCCTATTTATATGGCCATAATACATGGGAGAAAAGGATACTTAAAATCACAGAGCTAATTTCTAAAGCAACAACCAACACTAGTCAGTAACAAAAAATAACATTAAACTATTTCAGCTGAAAAATACCACAAGTCTATTATGATTATAACAACTCATGTGATGGTCATTATTGTCTACGGTATAGAAACATAAGCTGTTCTGGCTTCTTTTTGTTTTTCTTTTGTCATTAATAGAGAATAAGAGACCAGAGAAGTAGCTATTGCCCAATTAACCCTTGAGATATCACATGACTTTTTGGGCTCATTTCTTGTTTCACGGTTGGATTTTCTAACCTGGTGACTCTTCAGAAGAGTGAAAACAACAAGACTGTGCTGAAGAAATGCATTATCTGATTTGACTGGGAGCTGCAAGATGAACAGAATCAACATTAAACTGGCTTCAGCATTTAGAACCATGTCTCAAAGTTTGACTATGTCATAAGAGACAAAAAAATATTACATCATAAGAGGAAAGAAAAAATCTCCAAAAATCTCATTCTTTTTCTTTTCTTTAAGATGCCTCTTGTCTTCACTCCAGGAAAAGTCATCTTTGCCTGGAAAGCACAAGCTGAACAAACCCCCTGAGAACACACGTGCTTTTCAATGGGTTTTAGCAGGGTAGAAGCAGCTTAGGAAGAAGTACGTTTTGCTGTTCTCTCTTACTGAACCCTAAGTCATTTTCCCTTTTCCATAACTTGAATAAAATTCATAGGGAATTAGATTTCTCAGCTCTAATTCAGGAAGCAATACGGATGAAAAATAGAAGAAAAAAACAGAACTGGGAATCGAACTCTATTCTTTTGACATCATGTTCAATGAATCTGAACCTAAGGGAAGTAGTACATGTCCACTACAAAGGCAAAGGAAGAAAAATTACAGTAGCTACCTACAATATGTGATTGCTTTTGGTGGAGGAATATCCCTTCTGAGTCACTGGAAAATAGAAAAACCAAATCACCCTTAAAAAAACCCATAAAGTTGTATATCAGCAAGGAATAGAAAGGCTACAGTTAAATTAAACCAAACGTTAATCAGAGCACCCACTTTTCTTACTTCAGTACAAGTGAGACAGAAGTAAACAGCCAGCAAAAAAAAGTTAATATTCATCTGGAGACATATTAAATGAAAATAATTACAAAGTCAACAAACTGAAGTCCATAGAAAGTTACGTGCACATTTTTATTCTGCCATCAACTCTGTTTTACCTTGAGGCCATTTCATATCAGCTTGAGTCATAACGGGTGTAATAAATGGGTTCTTAGGCAGCATATTTCTATGTAAATTTACATTGCCAAGTTACTATTCTTATTCCAACTCCATCATAGAGGAAAAAAAATAGCTTGCAGGATATTTTTTTTTTAAATCCTTATGATAAAAAAAATGAGAGTTTCAATAGACATGTCATTTGAAATATTATTTTTCACTCTCATGGAATAGAAGTGTATAAAATCTAATAGGAGTGGATCCAAAACACTTCTAGAGAAATTGCACAAAAGGACCCAGAATAAGAAATCCAGTCTAGAGAAGTTTTATCCTGCTATTAAAAAGAAACGTAGTCCCTGTGATTGATTTTCATTGACTGGTTTTCAAATGCGATCATTCCCATTCAGTTTTCCCGGCATACTAAAACCACAGGAATTGAATTAATTGTAAACCACAGTATTTTCCTTTGGAACATCACAACATTCCAATCTAAAATTCAAGCAAGACATATGTTTAACTGCACTTTTTAAAAGAGAGTCACGGTAACTTCAAAGAGACTGCGTAGGTGCTCGAAGTTGCACGAGCGCTGAAGGGCTTGGCGGGATCAGAGTCCTGCAAAGCTGTGGAGGAGAAGCACAATGCAAGAGCTGAGTATGGTAATTTTTCCTGTGCTTGCACCATTCTCTTACTTTTCAAAAAGGAGGAAAATTTCAGTGTATTCTTTTTGCAGTTCATGATAGTATATAAAAGCCTTTGCCACATGTGCAGCCAGTTGGCTCACTGAACTGGCTGAGAAAACCTAGCCTTATAATTTTGCCTATGGTAAATGCTGACAGAAATTTCTCTCATACTGTTCCACTGCAGCTGCCTCATTGCTCTGTTTTAACATAATCAGCACAGTGAAGGGGAAGAAAGGAGTGTTAATTTTACATCAAATAAACTTTAATTGAGTCTTTCAGACTTTAGTACTGTATAATAAATGCATATAATGGTCTCTGGAGTTAGTTCTGGTTGTGATAACATGGTGTCTCAAAAGCTTGTCGTGGGTGCATTATGGTACCAATTCAGCTTTGCGTCGCTATCTTGCTGCCGAAGCAAGAATGGTTCCTGGGACGCCCTGACACCACTGGCGCTATCCCTGAGAAATGGTACGTACATCTGTAACAAAAGAGACTCCTAGGTAAGGGAGCGGCTCCTTAAAGTAACCGAAAAGGTCAAGGTGGGCACTGCTGACTGAGAAGGATGAAGGGAAGATTCACTTGAGACAAGCGGTGCATCAGAAGCACTCAGTGCGTGGAGGTGAGCTGTGGCAGGACAGTGACTTTCCAAAGCCACCGATGAAGTAGCCCGTAATCCATAATGAAGAAATCGTGGTAGATCCCACCAGCCAAAAGCTCATGTTTTTGTTTTCCACGTCATGGATTATTGCAGTTCCTGGTACAGGAATCACCATCCTTCATCTCTGCCTCCACTTGCCTCTTTCTCTCACTACAGGTGAGATGCACAACATAAGGGAAGTTTGAGACAGCTGAACTTGGCTTATGGATAGAAAATACGTAACCCAGCTAAAACAGGGAAAACTATTCAAAACAGTGCAGCTACCACCTCCTTACCCTAAACCCCAAACACCCCTGTTTTGTTTATACCAGTTTTAAGGAGGTGATGCTCAGATGACTTTCAATCCTTAGATATTACAGGCAAAAATGAACATTCTGTTTAAATATTTACTTTTCCATACAACTTTTACCTGAATCACAGACATGGCAGTAACATGGATAAAGGTCATGTTACCTATACCCCATGTCCCAAGGTGGAATATGTTAGACTTAAAGTCATGCCTAGGCTGTCGTTAAAAATATCTAATGGTGGAGACTATAGATGATCCTCTCCATGTTTAATTAACCTTGCAGTTAGATTCTTTTTTTAGAACTTCTCAATGTTAATTTTTTCCATGGTAATTTGTCCTGTCCCAAGCAAATAGGCAAAAGAGTTCATCCTCCTCCACCTTTCTTTTTTTGTACTCTTTGTCCATCTCCCCTTCTCTAGAGGTTGGGCAGCTCCAGTTCTTCTCATCATTCTGGTTACTATATTTCTGATGACTTAACAGTAGTTAATTCTCATTCCTTCTATAATGTAGAAGTTCAAGACAGGAGATGGCACCCCAACTTCCACGTCAAACCAGAAGAAAAATGCCATGAGAATGCTGCATTTTAGGCTTTTGGTTGCTTACTCAAAGAGGCAAGACTCTTCAATGAAGGCATCAACAATGCAGCTGCCAGAAGAAACCTGTCACTGGTATTTATTATTAGACCTGGTCAAAAGGAATGATTTACCTGATTAGTTTAATCTTTGTCTGTTTAATTAATTGAACTAATTCTTTGCAAATAGTTCTCGGTTGTTAGCGTATTCCCTAGAACATTGTGGCAAGTATTAATTACTCCAAATTCAATTTGTTTTGCTTGATTGATCAATGAGGTCACAGTGCTCTGTGGCTTTGTGTTTGAAAGAGGGCAAAGAACCAGCTTCTCAAAGAAATGCAAGTTTGCTTTGCCCAAATATCCTGCAATCATCAAAACTTTGTTCTTTCCAGAAATATGCCTACAAACAGTCTTTGCTGGAGCAATTACAGAAAATGGGCAGTGGAAAATGAAACAAAGCAAAAAATATTCTCTCGCTTCCCTTCACTACTGTACTGACCGATCCCCTTCCTGCCATCATCTTCCGAACCAATTTGGGATCTCACAAGTGTGTTTTGATGGGAAAATTATGAAGCCAAAGAGTAAAGTAGAACAAAGTAAACAGCTGTTGCCAGTCAAGGCTGGAAAAGAGAATTAACATGGAATTTGTAAATTTAGCAAATCTATTCTGAGAAATCTGAATGACGAGTCACTTCCTGCCTCTCTAACTTCCAATACCCCTTGAAAGAAAGTTCCGTTGTCTTAACCCTGGCCCTCCATCATCTTTCAGCAAAAATATCCCTCAAGTGCTGTTTTTCTGAAGAGACCCTGGACTACAGTTTAAAATACATATCGTAGACTGTTGCTTTTATCTTTCAGGGCATTTTATTAAATCATGTAGTTGACTTATACTGTAATTAGCTGTGCATTTACCATGCAGTATTCCTGGCTGCTCACTTTGTTTCTTTGATCGCCCTTCAGTATTTAACTTCCCAAGCTCTGGGAAAGACTTACCAGAAACACTCATAAGTAAAACCGATCGGACCCGTGACTGGTCCGGCTAAGCAGCGCAGTGCACCCAACTGGTGCTAAGCGAGAGCAGGCTCCACCAGTGGCGTTAGACAACACCAGCCCAATACGACAAACACTCTAGGGAAGCAGGTAGGGGTTCAAGATTTCACCACTGAGAAAAAATGGTTCTGTTACTGTTCTCTATCACCTTTTTCACCTCATTTCTTATTTCACTTGTGTACCCTCTACTTGGATTGATGCTTCCTTTCCTTTTTGTTACCCTACCCACACATGTTTTCCAAGCGTTCTCAGAGATGCCCTTTTCCTGCATGCCTCGTTCTCTGCAGTGTCTCTCCCTCTTCTGTCGGTGCTCTTTTTAACCTTCTTACTCCTCCTTTCTCTCAAACTCTTTTTTATTCTTTTGCCTTCTCTCAGAGTACTTCTCTGCCCTGTAACCTGCCAATTTCTGCTGAAAAAGGAAACAATAAATCAATAGCATGCAATGTGGAATTGCTGGCTTTTCCGTTTTATTTAAATTCTGCCCTCATAACGATCAATTAAAACCTTCTCTATCTCAGCTGGAAGTGCATGCAAGCATTTTCTTCACATACTGCTTGAAGGCAGGGTCTGCACACACAGAGCTCCACTGCCTGCACACATCCAGACCAAGCACAGGCTCGTGGCACTTGAAAATACAGGTGGTATGTCAGAAATTACACTGTCATCTCTCTTGAGGTTTTGGTCTCCTTTCACTGTCAAGGAAGCAAGCAGAAGGGAAAACTGAGATTTTGCTGGTTTCATTTCACATTTATGCTCCTCAGAGAGGCAATTTTCCCCTCAGAACATTGTGTCAGGTGACAGAAATTATAATTTGTCACACAGCAATATTGATTTAAATTCTTCCACAAAACTACTGAAAGGTCAGGCTGTGAACATATTGCTCATATCCACATCGGTAGATACATTTGGCCACGACAGTGCCAGGCAGGAGATTTTATTTTGGTCAGGGATTGGATTTTCTCTCTCTACAGATGTACAGTCCTGCCACAGCTGCAGCCTGCAGCAGCAGCTCGGCAATGGAGCCCGCACACCCAGGTAAGTGCTGTGGGGTGGGCAGGAGCCAGTGCTGACCATCGGCTGGACGGTAGCCCCATCCTAGTGCCAGCAGCATGCCCCTGACTACTGTACAAAACATAGTCCAAGTAGTGGTGATTTAACTGCCAGGCATAAAAGCAGCAAGAAATTAGACTAAAAAAGTCAGAGCCTCTGATGGCTGTTGGGAAAGAATAGATTTACATTCACAGTGCATTGGTCCGCCAGTGGAGATACCTCCCCCATCCTTAGCGAGTGATGGGCACATGATACCCAGGGCCTTGGCTGAGCTCTTCAGTGAAATGCCAAAACAAGGTGGGGCTAAACTGGACCCTTGTCTTTGCAACAGGGTAAATGTGAGTCACTGTATCAACAAAGGACAAGACTTGCTCCACTGGAGAAAACATTTTTCTCTTCAGGAGAAATGAGTTTTTAAAAACTCAAGCTCTTAACATTACAATTCCCATGACAGAAATTTCCACGATCCTGAAGTCCAGGTGCTTCTTACATAATTATTTAGTACATCCTATTAGAAAGGCAACCAGTAGCTGTTTGGTGCTCAGGCTAAATTCCAGTTGGTCCTCTGATGGCAAAATTAGTGGCATAAATCAATGGCAATTGATCAGTAATTATACAAAATTACAGTATGCTTTTGTGGTGTTTTAAAAAGAAAGTGTCATTTTGCTACTCAGCCTGACTAATTTCTGGCTCATATTGAATCATTGTGCCATGTTTGCAGCTCATTAAAGCCACGCTCACAGATCTCTCATCACTTTGCCGTGCTTTTAGTAATGAAAAGAGGGAGACATGATGCCTTCTCCAGGCTTCTGCAGAACCTTCCAAAGTGCCTCGAGTTGGTGTGACTTTGTCAGGGTACGGCCGGTGCTGCAGGTTGAGCTAACACCAACACCTGGTGTTCCTGGGTGCAAACCTCAAGACCACAAGCAAAGCGAGGGCTCTTACTCAGCCTCTCAGACGGCTGTGCTGGGGTAAGGCTTGGGGAAAGGCACTAATGTTTTAAAGCATCATTACGCTGTTCAGTCCCTGTCTGGTTTCTTGCAGACCGACCAGACCCAAGGAGTTTGGAGCTAGAATGCACAGTTACATGTACACACATCTATGCACTCCACAGAAGGTCCCTACAGCAAAAATCCACTTCAATAGGTTTTGGTTGGTTGGTTAGTTGGTCAAACAGCCTGTGTTGAAATAAGGATTACTTAGAACATCTCTGTGCTTGTTTCCACTTTGGAAAAAATGACTTCAGCCTGTATTTTTTCCACGGGTTGTTACTCTGTTCCAACACTCTGGGAAATTTTACTGGAGAAACAGAAAAAATACCCGAAAATAACCAACCTCACAAAACAGTTGTTATCTCTTCTGGAATATCAAATGAACCCATAAAACAAAGAGAAGATCCTTCTCGGTGTGGAGCCGATGTTCCCCATGGCCTTTTTTATGCCAGCTCTGTGCATAGCTATGAATTATTATCAGTAAAAGTGGGTGTTACAACAACCACTAGGCAGCATTGTCTGATCACAGTCTTGCCCCATGAAGGCCGGGGTTAGACAGCAGGACAGAAATGCATCTGAACACTGTGAGCATCACCAGCTGACTTCATGATAGGATTCTGCTGTACTAAAGGCAGCCAAAAAAACAACTGGAATTAATTTGCTTTCTAGGCACACCTAATAACCATATCGGTATCACGCCAGCCCAGCACCTTACGCTACTTCAGGAGTTCAGCACTGTTCAACACCTGTGACCACTCAGTCGCAAATGGGTTTGGGGCTAGATTAGCAGTGCTAATTGGGGTGGAGGCAGTTGGTGGGAGCAGTTTGTCTTTTGCATTTCGGCGCTTCGAGTGTACAGATCGTTTCATCCTTCCCATACTTCCCTGATCCATTATTTCTATTCCTGTCATGCCTGGGGGGAATGAACTGGTTTAGAATGGGACCCTCTGGTATCGGCACCCTCCATTCTTCTTCTCTAGGAAGCTCAGAGAGAGAAGGAAAAGAGGGAGAGACTTGGTATTCCTGGAATCCAGATCAAAAGTCAAGGAAGTACTTCAGCAAAGGACCCATCATTTCACCTCCTCCTTTCTTTTGGAAGAGTCTAACATTTCTTTTTGAGAATGAAGTTTTAAAACTGAGTTAACATTTGGGTTTACAAGCCTGTTTTATTTTCTCAAGTACCAAATGCCCAACTTTAGGTGAGATCATTGGCATCTTTGCTAAGCAGGATCATCAGGCCCCCCAAACGGATTTAGGATCTTAACTTCAGTTAATCTCCTTGACAACTTTAAAATCAATCTGCCATCTGGTACTCAAATATATCCAGAGAATAAAAAACCCTTTGGCCGTGAGTTAAGAAAAAGCCAGTAAATCTGTAGTCTTCCCCTTCCCTCCTCCTGCCATTAATAAATGCAGGATCTTTTGTTATTTTTGTATCTTAATGGTGTTTTGACGGACCAGATACAGTAGGAGTCGTATGTCACATTAAAAGGCTAAGAGAAATCTAGCAGAAGGAAACTAAAACATTTATCTTTTTATTTTAATGAGCTAATTCAACGATCATTTTTTTCTGCGGTTTTTTGGGGTTTCTTATCAACTTATTTAAGGAAAGGCATGTTAGGATGTCCTTGCAGGTGATACTTACAATGAGACAATTCTGAGAATGCTGATGATTATTAACGACCTCTAACTTTAGGCAATTGAGCATCTATCTTGAATGCCTAGTCTAGCTAGGACTCCTGCCACGTTTAATTGGAAAGGAGTCATACTCCTTCAGATCACCATTCACTGAAGGCACCTAATACGTATCCCTAATTCTCTCAGACTTTTTTTCTCCGCTGATTCTGAAGACTAGGCTCCAGTGCCTTCCCAGACATTCCCCCTTTGACACCAGAACAATTAAAAAAGATCTTGCACAGTTCATTGGAAAATAACCATGCAACACCACAGACATGCCATAAAAACACTCCCACTGCCCACATTACTCTGATTTACAGAGCACATATTTAAATATAGACCAGCATTTCTGAAGTAACATTGTGGGTGCTGTCCCCAAGATATTCTTCCGTCAATAAAGACACATGATCATAAATTAAATGAAGTATGCTCCATGGCAACCATAATGAACAACATCACTTCAAATGCTTTCAAAATGGCAACATCTCAAATTTAATATCTGTTATCTGTTAATTAAAGAGCAAGGGTTAGTTTCAAAGGGGAACTACTAAGGTTTGAAAAATATGCCAGAGATAATGTATTCCATGCATTGCTAATTATGTAGGCATCTTTTACAACAAGCCAGAATTAATTATGTATCAGATCCACCCCCAGTATTAAGGAATAATTGAATTTCTTACAAAATTTAGGCACAGTAAGAGGCATTGTATGGACCGCACATTCTGTGCTCCACTACACACTGTGGTGGAAATGGGTTTCCATGCTGCAGTTAACTCAATGGGAAAGCTGCTGCCAATTAACACTGTTAATACATGTTAATTTAAGATTTCCCTTTTCCAACTAATTGATATCTGATTAAACCCAGAATAGGTTTTTTAAAGTGTTCATTAAATAGCTAAAATTTCCTCACAAGTTTTGTGTTTTATACAAGGCCACAATCACAAAATATGTAGTTCATGTAATTTCCAAATCATTATAGACTTAATTGGACTTATCAGTTACATGCTAATTAAACTTCAACTGAATGCTCTTTCTGCAATCAGTTGACATCGGGTAGATGCACGGTACCCATCTCCTTATGTTAAAATGAATAACTAAGGCATTTAAAATACGGTGTGGCAGATAGAGTGTAAAAGCATGTCTACGCTGTTATGTGGACAGCACCTGCAGCTTTTATAGCTATGACAGAGTGAAAAATCCTGCAAAGTACCCAGAGCAGCCAAAGGTGAGGGCAGGCTTCAGAATCGTTCCCAAGCTCTGGATTTGCACAGGTGTTTTGCCTACACTGTGCTCTGTTCTGCCATCACCATGTTGCCCCTGATAACAAACTTTACTGGGTTTATACGAATGTACTTTAGAGTAACCACAATCCACCAAAGTTGACAGTGTCCCCAGAAGATGATTGACATTCACTGGCAGATTCTACATATGTCAGAATATGGGGCAGTCTAATTTTGGAGATCTACTAACGTGGCTGCTTGTCTGCACGCTGCTCTTGCCATGTAATAGTTAAGAACTTGTAATTTCCACAGGAAATTAATCATCCAGGAAGAAAAGAAGGAAGGGAGGAAGCACTGATGCTACCAAATTCAGCTGTGCTTTCCTTAACTGGCAACATATTTTGACAGTACAATAAGGGCAGGAAGAGTTGGTTGCATTATGAAATGATGGGAAAGGAAAAAGTAGTCCACTGTGAGATTCCTGGCTTTTGACCAGGACTAGCATGATTGGATGGGGGAATTTTGGGGACACAAAGTGATGCCAATTGCAATTGTTCCTAGTAGTTATTGAGGAGATTAAAAACTATGAGAAAATTGCAGCTGCTTTAAAGACTTTCAAGCTTTCTCTCTGCTAGGGCTTTCTTCTCTGGGACTCTGCTTAGTATGGCTTCTCCCTGCTGGATTTGGCTTTGGTGGCTGGAGTCAAGAAAAATTCAAAACAATTGTCTTTCAGGGAAAGA
>NW_010399245.1:6134-31272 GCF_000710305.1 Buceros rhinoceros silvestris | reverse complement strand
AAGAAAAAGAAATGTAAGCAAATTTCCCTTTTGGTGCTCTCAGGGAGTCTGGTCTTCACTCCTCTGTCTTGAAGGAGAGAAAAGCTGCTGCGCTGCATGGAAGGTTTGCCTGACTCCGAATCGTGGGATTTGATCCCAAAGCTTATCAAATGAGCTGGAGAGGAGCTCTGCTGTGCCCCAGATGCACAGCTGTGAGGAACGCTGCCACTCTCCCCCGCCCACGGAGCAGTGGAAAACCAGCGCACCAAGAGCACGTCCTCTGTTCCTCGCCGCAGGAGCCTGCACCAAAATAAGCAGATAAAAGCCAGGGGAACACGTACATTTCTAACCCACAGAGACCAAGCCAGTGCCCAGAGGGGTTTTCTTTGGGTTGCTTTTTGTTTTTATTGTTTAGTGTTTAAGGAACACGGATTTCTACAAATAAAGATTCTGTAGATACTGAATTATCAAGATGATATTACTGTAGTGCTAATTTAGAAGCATTTTATGAGTTCAGAGTTGAAAGCCAAGCATGACTTTTATGTTTTTAATGAAACCCTGAGAATTAGTAGGAAGATCTAGAAAAGATGTCATAGTCAATTACTAATGTGATGCTCTTAAAGCAAATTAACTATGGACACATATTTGCACTCATTGCAGACAAGTCACCTTAAATTCTAACCACGCCTGCAGTTATCATCAAATTCCAGCACTAGGAAGATAATTATTTACCTGAAAGCTAAAAAGCAAAGAGCTTTATGTTTCCTGTTAATGCCCTAGGACTCACTGTTGAGCCTTACAATGCTGTGGCAGCCACTACGCTACCTCACTTTGGGTTTAAAACAATTCTCCAGACGTCTTGCCTTCAGCATATCTAAATGAATTCTCTAAAGTCATCAAGGGTCCAGGGTGATGGCATCTCTTTGAAAAACTACAAGTGTGCCAACTGTCTGGAGAAGCTGCTGGTTACATGGAAACTTCTCTGGGTTTTGGTGCTCTTTTGCCTCTCTGGGGTCTTTGGATGTTGGTGGCTTGGACAGTCCCCACTCCCAGGCTGGCAGCAGTTGGCTGAAACTCCTTGTCTTCAAGCGTACAGAGAAGGTCGGGTGGAAATCTGCTCCCACACTTCCCTCCCAGCACTGGCTGCAGAAACAGGGCTGAGGAAATTAAGGGAGTCCCTGAGTTGTAAACTGCATCATGCTTCTTAAAATTAACATTCACCTCCCTGATATACACATCATGGCAGCAGGAACTGCTTTCCATTTGTTTATATGATTAAATGGAAAACAAGATTATAACCGACATATACCTAATTATATGACTACCTCTGATTTGAGCGGCAAATCTGCAAAGAGCTACAAACCCAGGTAGAATCATATATCACTATTATTATGCATGTAATCTTTTTTTTTATTTTGAAATGATTCCTATAACAACGTGTTGATTTTGTATATTGAATTTGTTTTGATGAGTGTCCCTTGTTTTAATCTTACACGAGCTATAGCTTTTTAAATCTCTATATTTCACTGAGAAGCTCTGTGAACATCATCTTCTTGCAGGTATTGTATGTACTAAGAGGTATTGCTGCTGTTATTGCCATTACTAGGGGTGTGTTTCATGGGGTCATTATCGTTTGATGTGTCGTATGGGAGTAGAAAAGCAAAATGCAACCAAGTCTTTTCCCTTTCTGGAACTTTGCCCTTTCACTGTTTCTTTTCATTTAAGTTTTTATTCTTTTTAATAACTGATTGTTTTAATTTGGAGGAAGGGAAGGCAACATCCCCAGTAATACTGTCATCTTGAACCATTCCATCAGGAGGAATGTGACTTCAAGCCAGCTGGGACCTGGCTAAGTGGGAAGTGGCAAATATTTTCACTTTGAGCTGTATAAATCAGTATTTCCTTGGCGTTTTTTATGTGTCTGGCATACTTACCTCCTCATGCAACCCTTTGCAGTTTTGTATTCGGCAATTAAACCCAACTACAACTGTCTTTAGCACAGGAGCCCAGGGGAATTTAGCAAAGCCCCATAAAGAGAAGGCTGACTGACGTTTCTCCTGGTAAAACTGTATTTTCAATCATCAAACATCAACTGAGCCAGAAGTTCTCTGCTACAGTTCAACTTTAAAGTCAAGTTTCAGCTCAGGTTATTCACCACTTTCAGAAGTCATAAACAGGTAAAATACATTGTTGCAGTCCAGGTAAAATAAACTTTAGAACCATTTTATTGAATAATTTTTACCTTCTTTCCTCTTGAGGACCATTTTGCAACTTCCTGTGACAGGATCCATTACAAATATGCGTCTTAAATACACCACTGCTTTATAGGACTGCATGCTCTTCCCGCTGTCATTTAATAAATTCTCCTTTCTAATTTGAACTGCCATGCATTCATCTAAGTTCATTTTCGTGGCTACTGTGTGGGTCAGAAATCTGGTTTTGCTAGAATTTTCTAGCATGAATTAGTTTATAGGTTTCTACCGTGAATGTGGGATGAATTCAGGTAATTCTGAGTTGTCCAGGTTTTTAAGGCAGCCCACATGTCCATAAATGACAGCATGGATTCTCCTCCCAGCCCAGAACGCCTATTTCTCTCTATTCCAACTTACGTGTTTCCTATGACAATTACAAGTTATTTTCTTTATCCATCCCCCTTCCCCCCATCAAGTATAATTTTTGTCGCTACACAATGTATAACACTGACAGAATCATCACAGGATTTAAATTAAAGGTTGTTGCCAACATTTCACCTTCAAATGAATGTAGCTTTTAATAAATTATATTAAGTCTAGGAGAGGTACCATCACGATTCACTCTGGAACATCTTGAGTGCTGGGGCATGCCAGCAGAAATAATTAGCTTCAACAAGGCTCTCTATTAAGATGCAGCATGCACGATTAAAGGAGTCGCAGTTTTGAACAAATGGTTCAACATGTTGGTGTCAAACGGAAGCGTTCTCCCTCCTCTACCGGCTTGGCAGCTGTTGGACTTCATTATGAGGAGCAAAACACAGCAGCGTGCAGACAGGTGCACAGCAGCATTAAGGACTCCACAACAAGGCAGAGCAACAGCTTAGTTTTGCTGTTAGCAGAAGAGAGGCAGAAAAAGACCATCCATCCAGAGCCATGAAAATGATTTGGGGTGAATGTTAGTTAAAAGTAATAATAATACTAAATGTAATGAAAATAGTAGTGATTCACAGTATGAGCAGTCCTCAAAAATTAAGGGAATTGCCAAAATATATAAAGTGATTTGTGTCTGTTGTCTCACACAAGTCTGTGGGGATATTTAAAAGGGAATTGTGTTTTGAATTGGCAAAGCAACAGCTCCATTTCCCAGCTTAAAACAAAAATTAAGAATCTAGCTATTGATATGTGATGCTTAAAGACCGATTTCCTGATGCTAAATACATATTCAGGGGCTTAATTCTCACTGAAATCGGATTATCAAAGTTCATCTCAAAGTGTCCTCTTAACCCACAGCTTTGGAAGTGCAAAGAAAGAACCTTTGGAAATTTATGGACAGACAATTAAAACACTTGCAAATTGCTTGGAAAGAATGCTTGGTGTTAACTGGAATTAGGCTTGTTCTTATAGATGAGATTCATCAGAGGGCTTAACGCTACCACTCTTCAAGAGGTAAGGAAGAAAGGGCACGGCAGTATTTAGGATGTGTATTAACAATTAAGGCAAGCATTGCCTTGGTGCATACTCCTCTGTGTCTCAAGGTGCAGGAGCAGAAGTGGCCTGAAAGATCCTGGAAGTACTCCATGGGAGAGAGCCACACCGTAAGTGCACGTATGAGGGAGATGGGAGAGCCTTCTTCCAAACATCCACCCAGAGCAAGTCAAAACAACTATTATTTGTGTACCTACACTTGGGAGATGCACGAGATCTCCAGAGAGAAGCTAGAAGCTGGTATTGGAGAAGCAGCAGCCTCTCCGGTAACAGCTGTGTGTACTGAGGTCACACCTGGGTGTGTATTTCAGGAACAGGGGCAATGGGTGCTGTCCTGTTGGGCAGTTGGCAAACAAACTAGGAACTGTCTCTGCCAGGGCCCTAAGGCACGAGCACTGCTGACTGGACATGTTTGGACAAAAAAGTTCTTCCTTTCAGCCTGTTCAGGCAGGTACAAAACCGTAGCATTTCTCTAAGGTTAGTGGGATGCTATAAGCCAACAATCAGCATTTTTCCAGCTGAAATCTTTCCCCCACATAAGAAGGAACATGAAATCAGGCAGTTCATCATGCAAGGCACAAGAGCAAAGATCAAACTAGGATGCCCTCTGCTGCCCAGGGGAACATGAATAATAAGATACTAATGATGTTAAGTGCCATGTTTGTTTTCCCGTTGCAAAGTGACTCTTGCCCATGAAAAATTGCCTTTAAATAAAGCACCTCTCAAACAAGTTCAAACCATCTGAGCATTCCTGACAGTCAAGCTTGTGTGTGAGATGATGTCAACTTATTCATCATGAATAAAATACCAGAATAATATAGCCTCCCTTTTTTCCCTTCCCTTCCCTTCCCTTCCCTTCCCTTCCCTTCCCTTATTTGCTTGTGTGCTACTGTAGCTCCAGTGAATTTGTTGATTCTCATTGACTAACCAACCACCAAGAATTTTTCTGAGGTGTATTACTGGTGTACTTTGAGGCTGCCCCACTAAACCTATAAACTAAATTTCCAAGGCAAAAACCATGTCAGGAAGGGAACTGTAAGATGAGCAATACTTTCGCTTGAGTCAGTGACTAAATCAAAACTAGCTTCAGGTCTTCAGGTTGCTACTAGCCTAATAATACAAGCTAGGAGGAAATTAGGGATGGTAAAAATGGGAGGCAAGAAAGGAACACGTGGATGACTTATGTTAGTGTTTGAGGACCAGCAGTGAATAGAAAATCAGGTGGTAGCTAGATTATACTAACTCTCTGATTTTCAGCCTCCAGACTATTTGCAAATTCCCGTGAGGAGTTGTTCACAGGGGATATGACATTTTCCTGCTGCATCCTTTTGACTGAAATTGTCTAAATAAGAGAATGAAGAGAGGTGAAAGGTGTGCAATTAGTGGATAACAAAAGAATAGCTGCAAAAATTATGGCAAATACACCAGCTTTCAGTAATCGCAAAAACGGAGTAGCAAGAAAGATGCGAACAGCAGCAAATAAAAGGGTTGCAAACGTGCCCCAAAGAAATGTGGCTTTCAAGCCATTTTCACTATATACTATTCACAGTATTTGGCTTGTTGGCTCTGAGTTTTTCTGCTTCTGTTTGTTTTCCTTAAATGAACAATTAGTCAAATCTGAGTTAATGAAGCTTGCTTAGTCATCCAAGGTCTGTAAAACTTTGCCAGGAGTCAGCATCTTTGCAACCTTTGAGACTGGGGGAATCTGGCACGCCAGGCTTGGCTGACTGGCTTCTCCATCATCCTAAATCCTCTTTATCAGCTCATTTCAGGCATCTTTGGAAATGCAGGAGAGATGAAGAGGGCAGACATTGTCCTGTCAGGGTGGTTCGTATCAGTTTCTATAGACTAAAGATTGAGGGACTTAATCATCTCTGTTTGAGATGACAGTGAAATATACTCTCGAGTCGATAATGATTGGCGGGGATAGATTAAGAGCACATCTGAGAGAGGGCTGTTGCTCTTTCTCTGGTAGTTTAGAATTGGGGTTAAGTCCACAGGGAATTATCACACATCCGGAATAAAAGCTCAAAGTGCTGCTCTCATCAACAGGAGTTTGATGGCTTGGAACACTTTCTGGGAAACAACCCCCTTCTTTCTCCTATAAGCTCCGATTGCTGAAGGACTGAGGGATGCTGGTGAGGGCACATTTTGTCGTGAAAAGGCAAATGTGGCGTCCTGCTCACAACAGCTATTGCCAGTCCTCAGCATGGAAAGGGATCTCCCGGGGAAAGGAGGAAACCCTCACCTGTTAGACTTCACAGACACACAGCATTCGGCGTGTCAGCAGAGAAGCATCTTTTGACACACGCACTCTCAAATAAAGCAAAGGCTTAAGTCTGCCTTGATATCCATGCCAAAGTTAGCATTGAACATTTTAATTAATATTCTCATTTATATTTTTAAAATACAAACAACTCTCTTGGGGAAAATTAGAGAATGAAAAAATTCCTCCAAATTACGAGTCTGTCTTCCCTCAGATGCTGGTAACATGAAGCAGTTGGCATTTCGTTTGACAAATGTGACTGAACAGTCAGTCCTCAGAACCAAACACATGATCCTCTACATAGGAATTAAGAACTAAATTCTCACTCTGAAGGCCACAGCAAATTCCTATTTTTAGTGCATTATTCATGGAGATGTACATCCAAGACACGTGGATTATAGGATTACATCCTCTCTCCTGGGGAGAGAGTCTGAACTAAAGTCGATGTAATATGCCACCTCCTCCTTTCCATACCACCCTTCAGTCTCTCCATGTCTCCATCTGTTTCAAGGCCATATATTAAGTCACCTTTTGTAATGCCTCCTTTTGCATAAATCATTTCACATGCTTAAATATATCTTAAGAAATCAATTAGCTCAAGCAAATTAACCACGTGGCTTTACACCTACCTTCTGCACTTACTCCTACCTTCTCCATTTATCTCCTAACTTCTCATGAATCCAGTGTCTCTTGTCTGCCATGCAATCACTGTTCTCCTGAAAAAAATTTAGAAATCCTGTATCACAGGCCAGGATGATGCAGAATGTAGTCAGGGACTCAGATGATTTTCAACTGTGTGAGAAGGAGAAACGTTCTACTTTGGAGACCTAAACAGATTTGTGGTCTATCCTCAGTGCCTGGCAGTTCAGACACCCTCATCACACAGGTCAGCAGCTATCCTGTCTTGGGGTCATAATTCCAAAGTAGTACCAAATGAAGAAGGAAATTATTTTACTTTTTAATTCTGGGATGTTTTCCTCCATGTCAAGGAAGGCTTAAGTCCTTCTGTGTCCTGTGTCTGAAGTGGTAGTAAATTTATACAAGAATAAAGTTCTTGTTTGCTTCTGATTTCCCCTCTTCGATGTGCAGTGCTAAAGCAGCTCCCTTCTAGGATTCTCTCTGGAGGATTCTCTGTGCTGGACACCATCTAAAGCAGCAAGGTTTTGATGTGAAAAACATGCCTCTTGCCTCTTTTTGTTAACCGGGGGCACAGTGATTACAGATTAATCATAGGTTGTGAAATATACCAACTAATACCTGTAATAAACTGACAATCAATGTGCAATCTGCGTTTTCAAGAAAAACGGGTCAGTGTCAGTCCTGTGGTAATTCATGGTAGAGGTTTCTTTTTTTTTTTTTTCATGTTTTATCAGGAAACATATCAACACCAGCTAACAGAGCAGCGCATTTTCCATCTCTCCTTTTACATTTACCTGAGCCTAAGAGTTTAGCAAGATCTTACCTCCTGTCAACACACTCTTTTCAGTTATTTTGCAAAATCCCATCTAAAATTTGCAGCACCGAACAGCTATTCCTACGATCAGATATCTCAAAGATATTTACCTAACACTGTCAGATAACCACAAATATTGGGAGCTAGTATTCTCGTAACAGCTGATGTATTGGTTAGGTGCCATATTTTGGGCTATGCCATCCGCAGACACATCCTGGAGGGGAAACTGAATTTAACTTGATTTCATACACAGGGAGAGATTTGCTGAAGAGGGATATAGTTCCTAATCCACTGGCTTTAGTCGGATACAGCAAGTGACTCTTTCCGGTACATTTTTTGTCAAGTCTTTGCTGTGTGAGCCATTTCTAGAAACCCAGAGCATTTCTTACAGAAGCTGCTCTCTGAAAAACTGCAAGGGCCAAGGGATGATGAGGTACTACAGCCTTTGTAAGGGACCTTTGGGAAAACACAAATCGAGCCTTTCTTCAGTCACCAGAAACATGTATAACCATAAACCAGAGGAAACGTTGTAAAATGTTACCCCGTCAACCGTGAATGCAAAGTTAGAAGAGTTCTTTCACATGTCATCTCCTTCAGACTCACTGGTTTTGACTGGTACTTATTCCTTTGCTTGTTATCCTGTCGCAGCTGGGTACAAGCCGCGTAGTTAAAGCACCCTCAGGGGCAGCAGTACCAGAAACAATTAACTGAGCAAAGCTGCTATCCGGTGGAGAGGAGATGGATAGCGATGCCTTTTGCTCGTCTGCTGAGCGCCCTCTGAGCCTGGGCAGGACTAAATTGGCCTATTCTCCAGCAGCAGGTGTTTGCAGAGTTTTTGAGAGGCTTGGGAAATGAAGTGTGTTTTCTGAGAGCTCACAATGAAGTTAGACAAAGAGCTCTTCTCAGACTCTCGTCATACATCACACCAGGTTTGGAGATGGCACGCTTCCCTTGTGCCTTCAGAACAACAATAGTTTTCTGACACGTCTTGTATTTTTAAATGCCCTCCCCAATGATAACTTCACATAAGAAGTAAATCTCAAAAATTCGTAAATAGTGCAATTTAAAAGTGTCAACGGTGCCCAAAATTCTGATATAAGCAGATTCTACAGTAGACTCTATCCTCTCATCAGCCCACAGCAAACATGGTTGTGATGCAACTGAAATGCAGGTGAACACGTTTCTGTGTTTCTTCCATCTCACGGGACACTCTTGCCCATCCCACCCTCTCTCACCCCCAAAAAAGAACAGATAAGGAGGAACACAGAGCAGGCTCCCAGAGCCCAGACTAAGAGGAGTATGAGGAGCCAGCAGCAGACCTGGTGTAGTTGCTCTGGTAAATTCAATCTGAGCTACAAGATCGGGACCTCTCTGTTAAAAAAAATACTTGCAGCAACTGGAAGTAAAGATGCTTTGAAAAAGAAAATGGTTTTCTTTTTCTAAGACCTGGTCCAAGATCCCCTGGTTTCATTTGTCTATCCAAATCAAAAGTCATTGCTGATATACCACAAAATGCAGACGGATGATAGAGGTTTGTTCATAATTCCTGGTAAGGATGAGTTACTTTCTGGCATCAAGTGAACTATGCTATACACTGAACTGTAAAAGCTTTAGCCCCTGTTTTCTCAGTATATTACCTTTGATTATTTCATTTTCACTTCTGAATCGCAAATCTAAAGGAATTACCATCCAGCTCAGAGCTAGGCTTCAATCCAGTGCCTCATTTCTAGCAGCAGCAAAAAGCAGAAGATGGAAAATCTCAACCACAAGCTCTTCTGAGCTCTTCCTCCAGAGGTTTCCACTGAGTGCTCAAAGCTGTGGAGGGGTCTGCCTGAAGCCTGGTAATTTATAACCCTGTCCACACACTGGATGTATCACCATTATATCTTGAATTTTTTTTATTTGTATCTATTCACTGTTCATGTCAAAAGTTTTAAGATCTTCCTAGTTTTTGAGACTAGGGTGAGGACTTTTGAATATCAAAAAGGCTCAGAAATTTAAAGACACTTCTGGCAATCTCAGTAGGCCCAGTAGATTTGAGAAAGAAAATTAGAGTTTCATACTTCCATTTTCCTTTCCCTCCTCTTTACTGGGGAAGGAGGAAAGTGGAAAAAGGATAAAAATTTCTTATGGTTGGAGCTTCCTTTGAGGTAGCTAATTCACACATTTGCAGGAAAATTGAAAAGTCTAAAGAAAACTGTTCACTACAGTAAACCTTTGCCTCCCTCCTTTTCCCTCAAGTAGGAAATTTGGAAATACAAACACAGAAAATGCTTTAGTGAAGCTTTCAAATGGTAGAAGGGGTCTGGTGATGAGAAACAAACGGTTTATGACACTGTTTGAAGTCTCACAGGAAAGCACTCCTGCCTTTGCTGGGCAGAAAAAGCTTTTAAAAAGCCGGTATTAGCATGGCAGCTAGAGCCTTGTATATAAAAAAAACAACCATGTTTTTTCATGAGCCTATCTGCTTCCTGCAGAGAGAAAACAAAGTATAGGGACACCAAGCCCCTGGCGAGTGCCAGACAGTTAATGAAGAATGTCCTAAGGAGAAAGCATGTGTAACATGTTACTGAAATGATGAATATCTGTAACATTCCTTACTTGCAGCTTCCGTAACAGCTGGACTTGCCAGAATCCACAGTGTGCGTAACCTCAGCACACCCTGGAAATTGCTATTGACACTTGGCAAATGGGAAAGCCAAGGCTATGTATGCTGAAGGTGAGATTTTTCAAAAGGGTAAAATCACAGCAGGGATCCAAAGGCAGTCCCTTGAATCTTAAGCTTATTTTTTTCTCCTGTAGCAGTCAGTCATTTTGTGAGCTCTGATTTATTCCTATTAGAAAAAAACAGAGTAAAAGAAAGCACAAACCAAGCATTATCTCAGACCGATCCAAATTCTTTCACTTAACTCATAATTTCGGTCCTTCAGAGAAAGCACATTTCTGTCCAGTCTTCAGATAAAAGGCTCCAAGAGATCTATTCTAAACATATATTCTAAAAGTTGTCATATATCTCCACCTCTTCTCTTTGCAGAAAATGGAAAAAGCAAAAAAGCTAATGGAAGAGGAGCTGAGTATTTCAGAAATTTATATTCTGCTTCTGCAAACCCAAGGGAATTCAACAATTCAGCTAACAATGGGTAGCATTTGGGTTTTGGTTCTTTTTCATTTGCAAATCGCTGGGATACTTTGAGCTTTAATCAGATCACTAAAAGGAGACATTTTCTGCATTGTGATGCACTGGTTCACAAGAGCATCACCTTCATTTGGACAAAGGCTTTTCATGATGGAAATCTCTAACCAGTACCATCACCTAGAGCACTTGTGCTCTTAGGTGAGTGGAGCACAACACAGTGTTATGTCACCATGATTTCAGGTTAGGATATCAGTTATCGCCACACCTGTTATTTTACTTGCTAATTTATGTCAGAAAAGTACAATAGAAAGATGTCAACAACATCTGGGACTATATTAATAGACTTAAAAGCTGCGGAGAAGCAGAGCCTCCAGCACCATTCATGGAATTTTAAAAGCAACCCATGAAGTGTGTGTCTTCAGTATGCTAAAAATGATCAAGATTAACTATTGTCACTGCTGGAATTTCCCCCCTCTTTTGTTTTTTGGTTTTGTTTTTTTTTTTTTTTTTTTGTGGTCTTTTTTTGTTTGCCTGCATAATTTCATCAATGAATTTTCAGTATCATGGATAACTCAAACATATATGAATCAGTAATAAATAATGACAAGTTCAGTCTGCAAAAAGAATGAGAATGGGAGAAATGAGAATTCGAAGTTATTAATTCCTAAAAGCAAGTAAAGCAAAAAACTCCTATGGAAACCTCCAAACCCTGGTGGAGTCTTAGAAAAAGATAAAAGATACAGACAAAGACTGGTCATGTTTTTTGGATTATGTTAACCCTGTTTGAATGTGAAAATTTTCTTGAAATGGAACATTAATTTCTCTAATGAAATAATGGAAATAAACCGAAACAATACTACAGTTAATGACATTTTCTCCTTGCCACACAGGTATGTTTCCTTATTTTCTTTTTACTCCTATAAAGATCACAAGCTTTCTGCAAAGTAAATCAAAACTTCCGGTTCCTGTGAGTGATTGGGAAGGAGGGGGCACAATGGGGAGATGAAGAATATCCTGACAGATCTGTATTCAATATTCAATCCAAAGTTTACCGGAAGACAATTTCCAGTGCTCCTTACTTACAGGAACTACTCTAAGAAAAAAAGAATTTAGGGTGAGCAAGTTGATTTTATTGGAGTCTTTTCCAGTGCATTACACTGTAACAGAATGTTCATTCCTTTACAGAGAAATGTGTTTCCTGGGCTCAGTTTCAAAGGGGGTTGTGCTTCCAATGATTAAATTGTGTACAGAAGGCAGCCACTTAAATGCCACACTGTTAATTTTATGCAAAACAGAACCCTATTGGTTTCCTCCGCTTTCCCAGACTTTAGCTGAAGTTACACAGATCCCACAAGAATATGAAAAATATTTTTCCATTAACTGGAAGTCCAAAGAATGATGTGTGATGTTTGAGCCTACAATAAGCCCAGGTATCTGAGCAAGAAGAAAATGGGGATGGGACAGTTTACTGCACATCTTTTGCTCCCAGCCGTGGAGTTTATTCGATAACTGACTTGGGGACTCACCCTGACCTATTTCTTTATACTCAGTCTATGTAATTCCCCAAAATTGTTCAGCAATTCTAACATGGCTAAACATGAGTCTTTATTCTTTTTTCTAGCATGGAAATTTTAATGAGCTCTAGAGCTGTTTCTTCTAACTCATCTCTTTCTTGATAACATACTGTCATTACCGCTAGAATGAAGTGCCTCTACGCAAATGGCCAGCTGGAGAACATACAAGATGTTACGTGGTTAGAAGAAACGAGCCCACTGGCTGCTGCAGCCTCCCAGGTCTCTAGGACGGCAGACCCTGTTGTGACCTGCGCTTCGGGTCTGTACCCCACTCTGTGACTTGCCGAGGAAATGCAGAAAACAGTGCAAGAAAACCGGATTCCTCTGCCTCCCTCTGCAGAGTTCATCAGTGAGAGCTCCTGGATGATTCGGATGGAGCTTGTTTGAACAATGATGTCCACTCAAGGCAAAGGAAATGCTTCAATTATTTGAAGTGGGTTGTAGACTGGAGTTATAATTGAAGCTTCCTTTCTCAGTGTTACTGCAACGTGAATGCTGACCCATTGCAGTGATCCTCAGCAGCGCCCTGACTAACTGCAATTATTTAAAATTATTGAAATGCGTCACCCCAAGGGAGTAATTTCTTTTTTCTTTTAGGACATCATTTATTTGTAGATCATTTAGGGTGGGTGTCTGTTGCAAACATCACAAATGAGTTCTCTTCCTCATAATACAGTCATCTGATAGCTGTTCAAAATGGAAAATAAAAAATCAAGGTTAGAAGAACTTCTGCAATTCTGTAATTCTTCTCTTTCTTTTCCCATACTCAAACAAACATGAGCAGTAAAGAATGCCAAAACTTTAAAGATCACATCTTTTCCTTTTAAGAAAAGCACAACGTATTTGTTCAGCTATACACAAATTTCATGAGATGTACCACACACTTCACAAGAAATTACCTTTGCAGCCAGAGCTGCAATGCAACGAATTTGCTAAATCAGATTTCAGCATTTCAGATGGAACACCCTGAGAGACTGTCGAACTTCTGTAGCAATTCAGAGATATTGCCATCAACAGATCAACTTTCTAATGGAGAAGAGAGGGGCCTCTGCCATATATACACACACTAATCTGACTGGAAAAGTGCCTTAAGTCACCTGCTCCTTTACAGGTGTGTTTAAGGAGGAAGATAGTTCATCTGCCATGAAATAAGCTGTCAGCTGAGTTGGGTAGGATATGTCATCAAGGTCAAGCAAAAGCATTTTTTCACCAATCTCAGGTTAAAATACAGGAAGCAGAGTTTTCCTTTTGGTTTGGGGTTTGATCTTTTGATTTGTTTGGTTTTGTTTTGGGGATTTTTTTGAGTTTTTTTAAGAACAGCTCTAAAAAGTCTAGACAAACATTGTCTCCCTGGAATAGCTGATGATATAGCAAGGACTGGATATGCAATCCTAAGTTTGAATCTGTCTTTAAAAAGAAGTTGGGTTTTCATCCTCATGGGCTGATTAGAGTGATACCATTGTACTTCAAATCCAATCTGTGTGATCAGCGTCAGCAAAAAGACTTACTTAACTTATCAAAATCTATTTAGGCTACCCAGAAGTGACTTGACTACAATGCATAAATATATTCAGAGGGAGAAGATATCAAGTGGTAAATGACTATTCATAAAGGCACAGTAACAACCACTGGATGAAAGATAAAGCCTGACTCATTCAAATTGAAGTAAGGTACTAATTATTTAATGAGTACAAGGGAAACTGCTGGCATAGGCTGGCTAGGGAATTTGTAGCAATTACCTTTGTAGAGATTAATAAGGACTGATTGGACCAACATCCAGCAGCAATCGCTTAGGAGGAGTTGTTTCGGCCTTGGGGCAGGAGGGTGTTACCTTCCCGACATCCCTTCCAGCCCTCCTTTCAATGATGAAATCAGCAGAGAAGGCTGTAGGACTCCCAGTGATGGCAATGGCCAGCAGCATGCAGAAGGTCAGAGCAGCATGCCTGCTCACCTCAAAATCCACTGAATTTCATTAACTGCAGGATTGGTGCTAGTCCCTCTGAACTCTATAGCCAGCAGAATTTGAGAAATAAAAGGAAAGAGTTTTTTAAAATGGGAGGAGTGTTTTCCCAGGTGCTGCGAGATAGTTTTAGACAGTGGCAACTTCAAGACAAGGCTGGAGAATCCCCTACTGCTGGGCTTGGGGGAGCATCTCTAGAAAACTGAATTTCAGGAATCAAGCTTGAACTTAAAGCTCCCGTTCATTTTGGTACACCAAAGCCAGGCTGATGAATGGGAAGTGACTACTCCCACTTTGACAAGCCCTGCTTGACGCACACTCTGCTGTGGTGAACTTTCTGGAGTAGTTTGTATGCAAAACTTGCATCTTCCTGAAAAGGATGCAGACTATGAGGGTGCTATTGCTCATAACTTCTGTGTAGGGTACCTGGATTCTGTGTAAAATGGCAATAAAGATAAGGTTCAGTAGTCCCCAATATACATTCTACCTTCGTGACCAGAAAATAATACCACAGGTGACTGCACTCCTCCACTGTCCGTCCTGGCCTCCATTTGGCATGCCTGGCCACTTACAGATCCTTTGACAGCTGTCACAATAAATCCATTGGGAAAATGAGGAATAAATCATGTAGCTTAACCTCTTCCCATTCAAATATTCATTTGCATTATTTGTAGATATGAGATATCAGACACTTATTTCCTCCTCTCATTGTGCGTGCTGCCCTGTCAAAATTGGTGCTGCTTTAGCTGCTCTTCGGTTATAGTGCTGGAACTGAAGATCAACATTTCTCCTTTTAGTTTGCATTCTCTAGGGTGAAGACTTGAGTATTGAAAATGAAAGAATCACTAGTCATAACCTTAAAATGGGATTAATTTCATCTGTACCTAAAATACTGAGAAATCTTTTGCAATGCTGGGAGTGAAGTTACTGATCCTGATGAAACACTGGACAAAAGCACAGTGCAAAATGCTCTGTCTGCTTCAGTGGTGTCCTGAGGCTGCAAATAAAAAACCTCCTGTGCTTTGAAAACCCAAAAACCCAACATACAGCATTGCAGGCATTACTGGAAAAGGGTAGAATGACAAAAAATAAAAGGGGGGAGGGGGCTGCTGATCCTTTAGATACTGGATTTTCTGAGCACAGGGTGTACATGGAGTTCTGAGCTCCACTGAAAACGTAGTCTGTGTTTGTCTGCTGTCTCATTGTTCGGTTAAGGACTTGCCTTGTTCCTCCGAACCTTGGGTCACTTTTTTGATACATGAAAGCAGTGTCTAATTTAATCCACAGAGAGAAGAATTATAGCAAGGTGCATAGACTTCAAATTTCAAGGCAATGTCAGGAGTTGAACCAAGGTATATCCCAATTGAGCTCGTGGCCAAACGCTAGTCCCATCTTTGCACCCTTGAGGACTAACCGATTTTGAAATCTTTAAAATATCCAACCCCAGTAGAACAAATGGGATTGAAAGTCCACCCCCAAACCTTGAGAAACAAATACAAAACCCTGGAAGTGGTAAGTGAGGTTATTTAACAAGTCTCTACTTCAGGGGAAGACACACAGAGAAAATACAGCTGGTCAGATTCTGCAAACTTAGAAATCTCTATCAAAAACACAAGGTTGTATGTGACCCACAGCTTGTGTGCAGCCTGTCCAGGTTCAGTCGTGTGGCAGCGGGCAGCTTGCCTGATCAACACCTCATACTCCCAGTTTTAATGGTCTCTCCCGGCTTCCCCGGGTTCTCAGTGGCGGTGGTTTCTATCTCTTAATTCGCCACCCTCTCATCTTACGGTAGATGTTTCAAAGTCTTGCTTAGCTTCCAGCAACCTTACACACACCGGTAATACTGAGAGGTGGGTGGCACGTCTTTCTGTTATCTATACTCATGGTTAAGAATTTAAACTGTGCTTTCAAGGACTGTGTGCGTCGGTAAAAACTCGAGTCACAGGAGTACCAGCCAAGAGGAAGCAGGACACTCAGGTGCAGAACTAAATTAATTTTAAAAAGGCTGAGCAAGTATTTTAGGGAAGAGCTTTATGAATTTACACGGGCTCTACAAAGACTGTGAAGATTTGCAGTAGAATTTAGTTTGAAAATAATGAACTGAAATACCAGCCCTGCCTGAAGAGTTCTGCAAAAGCCCCTTATCCAATCGCTTCCTCCAGGCTTCTTACTTGTCTCCCGATACCTGCAGAAAACATTCTGTGTAAAAAACACATAAGCAGACAGAATCTGTGACTTGCAGAGATTTGGAATTACTTTTTTAAAGCCGTGCAACCCTCCACATTCATTGCAAAGTATATGAAAAAATAACATTTGTGGCAATGACTCTGCCGCTGCTCAAGAAAAACATCTTTCCTGATCACTGACGTGGCAGATATGCAGCTGACATCTGCTCAGCAGTTTTAGATTGCTTTGCTGACACATAAAATTGAGTTTCACTGTGAAATCAAGATGATATCATTGGCTATTATAATAAGTTGTTAAAGCCCATGGTAATACTTTTCCGTCTTTTTCAATCAAGTGGTTATCTTTTTGCTCTCCTCTCTCCCTCCCAGTCACTCGTGAATATATCTTCTCAACAAAACACTCATAAAAAAGTAATTTTTATTGTGTTTTTAAAGTGCTGTTGCTTTCAATAAAACTCATTAATACTGTGCAGCAAACCGGCTCGCTGGGTCCCCTTAGATTTCAAATGAGGCTGACCTATGCACAACAGGGTCTTCACTTCGGATTGAACGTGCTCATTAGTGTCTTCTAATAAATGAGGCTGCTGGGTGGTGCGGTTCATTCCACCTCCCAGAAGGTGCTGCAGGGGAGGAGGGAATTGGAACAACTATTTGATTTGAGCTTGCCCCGTACCTGTGCTCCTTTTTCCCCCATTCAGCAAAAATTAAAACCTGAGAAAGACTGAGGAAAAATAATTGAGGCTTAGAGCACTACGACCTTCCTGCTCAAAAACTGGGCTGAACTACACGCACTGGTGAGCGGCATGAAGTCCCCCCAACATCCCTCTACCCCAGGCACACACGTGCCCTGAGGATGCTGGTTTTTGCCCTCAGCTCTGCAGTGTCACAGGCCAACATGCTCTCACAAAGCAGAGAAGCAGCTGAGAGTTGTTCTTACATTACACCTACTCAAGGCTGTAAGTAGCCCATTATTACATCAAAACTCAGATGAAGGGGAACAAATTAAGCTGCCTGTCAGTTAATACAATCAGAGTTCAAACCTCTTTAGACCTCCTAAAGGGAAAGAGAAGTTGATGAGGCAAGATTTCTCATACTTAATTGCTCTTCAGCATAGTCAATACAGTCAGATTCCTGAGTAAAGAAAACACCCCCACACAGCCTTTCCAAAGGTGTTAATCTTCTGCCTCTACAGATAACCCGGCTTACCGGAGAAATTGGTGAGACATTGTTAACACCAGAAACATTTTCAGGTGAGGCAGGAGCGTGGGGACCCCTAAAGCATGAGGGGTCACTGAATGTGCTTTTGTAATGGAAACGTGAAGGTCAGAGCCAGGGCGACAGTATACTGGAGGAAGACCAACTTACCTTTACTACATGAGACCGGTGTAACTCCAGAGAAAGCAGGTGTAAGTCTTACACGTGGGAGCTGTTCAGAAGAGAGCCAGAGAACATTTCTGAACAGCTTGAGAAGGAAAGAAAAAAAAAACCCAAACACCAAACACCTCAAAAATCTGACTGGCTCCTGTGAGCACTGTCTGTTCATTCCTGCCTTTGTGCCGTTCCCTCCATTTGGGCCTGAAAGGTGTTCATTGCCAGATTTCTTTTTTCTACAGACTGTCCAACTCAAAGAGGACCCCTAGCAAAAGATCCTGTCTATAAACTCTCATTTGATGAAAATTAATATCCATCTTTCTAAATGCTGGCAGCAGCACTTATGTCTCCTGAGAGATCCCTACACAATCCCTATCAAATTAAACCAGAAAAATGCTCATTCAGTACTTTTCCACGTAGATTACTCATAACTTCCCCCCTAGGAATTAAAATTTTCTTTCACTTAGAAAAGGGCTCAGTCAAGTCATAACTCAAAAGAGACCACTTAGAGACCTGCCATGCAGGATTAAAAAGTAAATAAAAGTAATCTCCCAGTGAAAACATTTCTTTTAGTTTCCCCAGGGATGAAAACAAGACTTGCAGCAAGATGGGTACCCCGTTACTAAACTACATTTCCCAGGAGACCACAGGACTCAGGTCAAACTGCTCACCTCCTGTCTTCCTATAAAAGGGTTTGTGGCCAGCTAAAGCCTTTTGCAGCTGATGGAGGAGGGTGGCAATGTCATTTTGTAGATTGCTGTTATTACTTAGGTGAGTAAAAGACAGTAGATTCTGAAATATTGGGGTTTTATTTTTTAGTGTTCTTGCTTCCTCCAGAGCTGATAATTTAGCCTTTGTTTTACAAGTTTGTATTCTACCTTACGAGAAGTTAATTTTAAGTTAAATCTTTATGTTAACATGACTACATTTTTCTGTTGTTCAGCCTTTAGCGGTGTAGGATTTGAATTGTACTGCGATTTGCAGTTAAGCTCTGGTATGAAGGAGTCAGGCAGCAAAACTTGCGTTCCAAGAAGAAATATCTCCAAGCTATTTACAAACCAGTGCATGTGCCTCTCTTGCTTCAGGCTGCTGATCAAATTATGGTCAGGTTTAGCTAAGGATTCAGAGGCTCGTGTATTTGTCAGAGTCTACTTGTAAATATAGTTAGCATCTGCATTGGAAGAACCCTAGCAGATTCATTAACTGCTCTAATACAAGGAGGAAGAAAACTGAAACTGAAGAGAAAGGCTTTTAATTAACCCCTGTGTATTGTATCTCTTCCAGAAGGTGCATGCAAGGAGCTTGTTTGGTTTTAACGTTCCAGTAATGTTTAAATTGTGTCCGCTATACCTATTGTATCTTTTTTTCTGGAGAGTGAAGGTGGGGGTTTCTTGCTGAATGTCTTCTGCGCTTGAATTTGGTGTATGGAAGAAAAAAAAAAGACATTTGAAGTCTTTGAGACTAGGCTTATATTCTCAAAGATACTTTGGTGCTCACAGAATCAAATATTAATACTCTGAGCTTTTAGGCCCTAAATACTAAGGCAGATGATATCTTGAAATCACACTACTTAACTTCCTAGCTAGAAGTGCAAAAATCTCTTTTTGTACCATAGAGAGATTCACTATTGCAACTGATAAAAAAATGCGAGCACACCATTAGCGTTAGTTTTCACCGAAGGCTTCATAACAGCAATCTACCCCCTATGTTCCTCATTGTTTAACGAGGCACCTGCTGGGTGTTTTTATGTGTGGAGGTTAGGTATATTTAGAAGTACAGTCTGATTTAAATACACATTGTTGTGATGTGACCTACTCAATTATAGATGCAGAAATCTGATATAAAAACACAGCTCCTCCTAAAGAACTAATATCTAGGCTTTGATTTAATTATTAAGCACTTCCAAATATACACACTTAATTAAAGCGTCAGGGAAACCTCTTGTAGACTGCAAACAAGGATTCTTTGCTTTTTTCCTTAAATGCCCCTTCCTGCCTTTGAAACTTACTTCTCCACATAACGAAGCAAGTAAGACCAGTGTGCTGGTCTTACACAGTCCTGCCACAGTCCTGACACAGTACTTACCACAGTAAGTAAGACCAGTGTGCTGGTCTTACTGATCCAAGGGCAACTAATGGCCAGGGTGTTTTAATCTTCCTCCGCGAGGACAGAGGGAAATGTTGCTTCTAGCCTCCTTGCCGCTATAGCGGGAGACTGGAGAGGGACTCCCAGAGTGGCAACCACCTCCACTACTTATGGGCCCTGCCATGCCCTGAGGGAGGAGACCAGCAGCCCAGGCTGGTGGAGACACACTCGCGTGAGCCAGAGCTGTGCACGGGCATATGCTGTCAGGAAAGAATGCTAATTGCCTTGGCATCAACAGCCCAATAAAGCTGATTGGTTTTTAATTTCTTGGCACTGGGAGCCCAGCCGTGTGCTGCACAAATTGAGCAACGCTACCCAGGTATCGCTCAGGCTGGTTAGTGATGCCGGTGGCTCTGCTGCGCAGGGACGCTTCCACCGGTGCTGCCCACATTGCTCCTTTCCACATCACTTCCTCCCTGCCGGCACTCGGCTGTCCTGGCACGCTGGTGATCTCTCAGGGTCTGGTAGTTATTTTTCCTTGGAGCTGGGCTTTTCTGGTGAACACCACAGTAAACTTGACCTTATTTTGTTTCTGTCTCTTTGGGGCTTTGCTCATCCCTTCAATTTAATTTTTTTCCAGCCAAGTGTTTGTTGCAGGAATTGGTGGATAAAGGAAATGCTATATGGGCAATCAGGGGGCGAAAAGGAAGTTCAGGGAGAGACTAGGCATCGCTTACTGTTCCAGTTATCATATGAGCAGGGAAATATTCCACCACACACAGCCAGTAATAAGAGAGGATGGCAAACTGCAGTATTGCCTTTCCGTGAGATAAATAATATTACAGGCAAGTTGCCCTTTCCATCTGCCTTCTGGCTAGTTTGTTAAAATGCTGCCGGTGGGCAGGACATAAGGTCCTGTCGGGACAGCCCCCTCCCTGGCTTAGCAGCACAGTGCCGAGCGCTTTGTGTGAAGCTGGTAGAGAAATAGAGCTGCATAACCACAGTTAACACCTACTTGGATGTTAGATTAATTTGAAGTTATGATAAACTGTACTTACTCTTAGCTCCATTAACTGTGGCGAAGGAGTTACAGAGTGACTTTAAGGTATTTAACAATGTTTCCAGGAAACTAAGTCACTTTCTCTGCTACACGTTGATGGGTGTTGTAGAAAATAAATCATTTATTAAGTGTGGGGTTTCCTTCTTTCTTTCCCCTTTTTATGTTCTGGCTAAGCAGCTCATGTCATTTACATTTCTCAGTTGGAGAAATATGAATTAAGATTATTAGTATTGTTTGAACAGAGTTTAAAACTCAGGATCACTTGCAGGAGTGGGTAGCTGGATGTACAGATAGCAGAAAGGGCCTGGGGCTGGGTAGGGCTGGGTAGGACCACCGGCTGAGCACGTCTGGCTCTGCCAGTTCTTGAGTGGTTTACTGGCTTGTCTAAATCAGGAACATGGATTTTACCTTTTCTCCAGATGCAGTTCAGTGAATTTGTATCTCATAAATTTGTCAGATGTTTTAAGTTAGTGATCTTCAACTATTGCTGATTTAATTTTCAGACTGCTGAAAGCTTCCTGCTTTCAGGGACTTTGCAGGGACTGCCGTACTGTGACGTGAGCGAGGCCTGGTGGTCAATAGGAATGTTCCTGCTGATTTACTGCTTGCATAACCTCCGAATTAGGGCAGGGATTTCAAAGAGTCACCAGAGCAAATACACAATCCCTAATGGTGTAGGAGAGGTATTTAGAGAACTCTGCATTCTGTAGGTATCAGCAACTACAAAACAAGTTGTATAAGAAATGAGGGATCTCATGAACTTGGTTTGGTTGTTTCCAGGTGACCACTTGAGCTTTCCAATGACTGCCTACATCTCTAAGCCTTTTAAAGTTCTGAGTTTAAAATCTTGAAAACTTTGTCTAATTTCTTCTTAATCACTTGAGCTTTTGATGCCTGTGGAGATGACAAAGATGTCAACACAGCTTTTGTTCAGGGTTATCACATGTGGCCATGAGATAATCCTTCTGAGCTAAGATACTTGCAGTGCATTTTTAACATTGATATGACTTCACTTTCAGAGCATTTCCATAACAATCTTTCTATAAGTAGGGCCGAGGAAGAAGGAGAAAAAAAAGATCATAGGATAATGCAAATTGAAAGAGACCCTGGGAGGTCTCTAGTCCAACCTCCTTCTCCAAGAGTAACTGCATGTGTGATTTTGTGTATCATAAATGAAAAATCAAATGTTTTCAGGGGATAGAGCAGGTTTTCTGATCCTCTGCAAACTGAATTGCCTAAGCATTGCAGAAATATTTGAAACCTGTGTACAAGTGGCAGTGAGGTGAGGCTATGGCAGCTGTAAAAAGTCTGGTTTGGCACTTGGCCATCTCCCAAACACAGAGCAGAATAACTCATCCATCTCCAGAGTCAGGAATGGCTGTGCTGGTTAGCCTCAGCTTAAAGCTCGTGAATTTAATTTGGCTTTATAGCCAGATACAAGGAGGCTGAGGTCAGCCAAGGCGCTGGCTGGCTGTGCAGACAGGCTGTATTTTTTTATAAAACTCAAGACAATCCAATAGCGATGATAGATGCCACGGAGCGCGCCTGCCTCATCGTTCACCACTGATAATAGAGCTGGAGATAGCTCAGTGAGCCTCTTCATCATGAGTTGCTATTTTCTTTTATAGTCTTAAATATTCTCACTGCCTTTATCTTGGAAATTGTATTGTACTTTTGTTTCTATTTTGCTGGGTTTTGAACACTGCCATTTTTAAGGGGTTATTATTTTTCCCCTTTGTTAAGTTCAGCTCCTTGCTCCTTAGCAAAGAAATTGTAAGTAAATTAATAAACTAAAGATGTTGTTGGTTTTTTTTTTACCTGGTCATTCCCAAATCATTCATATGACTTGGGAAAGTGGAAAGCTACAGATACCTTTTATTTTTTGTGTGGGTGAACCTGCGATCAAAATCAACCACTTCCCTGTCTTTGAATTTAGGGTTTGGGGTTTTTTTTTGCGTTGCTTACTCAGAAGAAGACACTTAAACATTTGGAGTTAGTAAATGTTGGAAAGCAAACAGCTAGCTGTGCAGTGATTTTTCCCACTTTTCATATTTTTATACTCGGCATTACTTGAAAAGGGCATTGTTCTCTTCCTACAGAGAGTATTAAATTGGGCTATAACTTTTCCTTTCCCTTGCTGAACTCCCTTTCCTAACCGTATTAATTTTGGATACATCCTTATGTTCACCAGATATTGTTCCTCTATCTTTGTCATCGCTAACTTCAGTCCACCTGACAAACTTATCTCCGGAGAAGCTGAGAAATAAGATTACATGGGCTTGATTCAGTTCGGCAAGCAGCAGCAGGTTGTGTTTGCTTTGCACCACTGGCACGTTGCTTTTCCTCCCTGCTTTTGTCCGCCGTCTGAGATAATCAGCTGTTTGGCAGAGTGTTTAACATCTAAAACGATCTGCTCAAATCCTTGCTCCTACTTTGTAGTGCATGATGTGGTTTGATTTGGGGTGGTTTTAGTTGTCTTATGAAGGGTCTAATTGTGAGTTTCTGGCTATCGAAGCTGGCGGCTTATACGCAACAATAGGGTAGTGAACAATGGTCCATCAGAGCTACCAAGAGCAGGAAACAATTTAAGATATATTGGGTAATGAAGAGCAAATGTACTCTCATCACCACAACTATGTGGAAGCTGCTCTAAAATTTTATGACAAATCTTCTGCAACAGTCCAGCTGCAAAGGAGAGTGTCTTGTGGAAGAGCAGAAATAGAAAGCTTTCATTCATCAGCAGGGTCTCTTTGATAGCCTTTTTCATTTTTTCAGATTGAGTCAGATAAGTGAATATAGCCACATGCCAAGGTCAATGGTACATTTCCTCCCTGTAGTAGCTACACAAGAGTCGTTATGTTTGTACGGGTAAGCATTGGTCTTTGTCACACCAAATACCAAGAACACAAGATTGTTTCTTAGATCTCTATATTAGATATATATAATATTTCAGTAAAGTGTATTTGTAGAGTGAATAATGTTTCTGGTTCAAAGATGCTTGAGTTGTAGAGGAAGATTTTGCTTCTTCCTCTGGCTCTGCATGAGGCCTTGCACACTGAAGTAGATCTGTAATTTATTAAAGATAACCTTTAAATGTTATTAGTGTTTAGGGCCAGAGAAAGACCACATCGATTAGGTCTGTAGGCTAAATCGATGCCATCCACGCTTGAAGAACAGTAAGTCTCATTAGGATAATTATGCATCTACAGAGATGGGGTGTTTAAAACTGTGATGGATAACTTAGAAAGCAAACAAAGGAGCAGGAACTCTTTGGTTTGTGAAAAGACTGAAAAAAGGACAATAGAGATGAGAACATGCAGGTGGAAGATAGCAGATAAAATAGTGCAGTAACAATCAGGGCTTATGTGCATACCTGGCATACCCAGTGAACTAATTCAGAAACATTTGATAGATAAATGATAGAATAATTGATAGCAAAATGCAGGCTCTGACATTTGAGAAACTCGTAATTTCTCCATGAACTAACTGATGCCTTAAGTAGTTTGGACCTGGTTGCTGAATGTCTTGTAATGTTTTTAACTACTCCACTAATGAATATCTGAGCTCATTACTCACTGAACAGAGGGGTGAATTTGGGCTTAAACTGTGGCTGTTGGTGGAAACAGACCTAGAGGAACAAGGGCTGATGGCTGAGCTGCTGTGGAGCACTTGGCGTTAATACTGGCTGATGGGTAAGAGCTAGTTATGGGAAAATGAAGGGAAGGCGAGGGGAGGAGGTGAACCCTTCTGCGGAAGGAGCAGCTGCAGAGCAAGTTTGACCTATTCTTAGGTGGTTGTACTGTGTGCCATGCTGGAGCACATGGGAAACTTGTGTTTACCTGGCAGCCACAGAGGTATAATAGCTGAGGAGTACGAAGTTGCGGTCATTGTACTTAAAGAATGTGTAAGGCTGCTAGAATATGACACACACTGCATTTTTCTGGGGGGTGAGGACAGAAAAAAGGGTCAATATAATCTTCTACTCCACTTTCTGATGGAAAGCTGTCACTTTCAGCATAGACGGTGGCGGGGGGGCGTGTGGAAATCCCTCTTGGTTTTGTTAATAAGCCAGTAACATCCCTTTCTACTGCAGACCTTTATGGTTTGAGGGAGCAATGTTTTCTAGAACTAATGGAACTCTGTTGGTTTGAGAAGTACATTATTAGCCACAAAAGCTTTCCCATTGCATTCTGGTCTGTGTCTCTCCTATTGTGTTTTAATGTTTCTCTGAAATGAGGAGCTGGATCTCTTCCTTGTTTCAGTGTACAAACAAGTATATTGTGTCAGATCCCTAAATACAATGTTTTTACAGCAGCCATTATTAGCAAATCAGGTTAAATGTGCCATGATGCTTCGATTCTTGGTCTAATCAAGCACTTCAGATATTTTTT